>NC_026003.2:36352614-36376091 GCF_000442705.2 Elaeis guineensis | reverse complement strand
AATTACTTAATTCTTTTAATTAAGTTCATAGCTGAGGGTTAGGGTTCGGCATTTTGAAAATCATTTTCAATTTTTGAAAAGTTTAATATAATTTAGTGTTGTTTCACTAAATAGGTCGACTCATTTCAAAAATGGGTGGGCTTATTTCACTAACTTACACTAATTGTAGGTTAAAATAATTAAATTCAGTCAACTTTTCAGTCGAGCTGGCATGCTGGTCGAGCCAGCCTGATTAGCAAACAGAACCTTCACAAGATTCTATTCTTGACTGATTTTAATGTATGTACATTACATAAAATTTTAAGAAATAAACTTGATCTAATCTAAAATATTCATGACAAGATTTATTTAATCTCTTTTAAATTTTTTATATCACAACGTTCCAGGACAACCTTTGCATTATAAGGGGTAAACCTTACAGCAGGACAACCTACAGTCCATGCGATCATAATTTTATTTTTTAGATTTATTTTAATGTAATCATGAACATGTTATAAAAGAACCTAGATGCTCTGATACAACTGTTGGAGAGGGTGCAGGGTTTCATGCATGAATTTCAAAATAATTTTGAAATATAACATAGTGGAACATATAAATTAAACAATTTAATCTACAAAAGCTTGTAATCAAATTACTAAACCCTACAATAAGGATCTATAACATGTCATATTATATTTATAAATCAGAAAATAAAAGCTTTGGTATTGATCAAATCAATACCCTAGATCTAAAATAGTTTTAGATCTAAAACCTAGATCATATCTAGATAAGATAAGAGATCAGATCTCTTACCTTCATGCGGGTCGAGAACTCTGTAGTTGATTTTTTTTGTTATCTTTGAAGCTACACACGCATCTGACCTCTACAGGTGATCCACACGAGGCTACAACAAAATTGAAGGTTCGTCGAACGAAGATCCGCTCAAAGTGCTAGCTTCTTGTGGATCCCTCTGCATGGTTAATCTAAAAATATTCTTCGGATCTCTTGGATATTTCAAGAGATGAAGAATATGAGGAGAAATGAAGGAGAAGTCAAACTCTTTGACCTCTCTAAAATTAGAAATAATATGTAATATAAAGAAGGTCCTAAGAGAAGACAGATCTTCTCTTTCAGTACATCAATGATTGATGTCTTGAGAATATCTCTATGCTAGGACATGAAGAGACCTTCTTCTCTAGATATTTTTCTAACTTCTAGATCTTATGATGTCTGATTTTTCTCATAAAAAAATCTCATGATTTATAAAGAAGAAGGGTTCTAAAAGAAATCTTAAGAGAAGACCTTCTTTTCTTCTTCTTCTGTCATCAGAACATGATCAGATCATGTCCAAAATTAGATCACCATGCTCCAACTTATTGGAGCATGAATCCACCATGCCATCCCTCTCTCTCTCTTAGATTTTTATCATATAAAAATATAAAATAAATAGAAAATAAACTGAAAAGAAAAATAATGAGAGAAGACAATCTTTTCTCTTACCTTTCTCTCTACAAGATATCAACCTTTGATCTCTTGATTGAAGACTCTCCTCCAAGGATAATGGCACCTCAAACCACCCATGTCATCCTCTTTCTCTTCTGATATTTTAATCTTAAATCCATTAATTTTTAACTCTTATTTTATAGCATATGGGGCGGCAACTTTTTATATGGCAGATTAGGTCAAAAGACCAATTAACAAGGAGTCCATGGGGCATCCAACTCTTGGATGCCCCCTTCCTTATAAATTTGATGGAGATCAGGATAAGATACTTAAAAGGGGTGATAAAATGATAGGATACGCTTGGAGAAAATTAGCGCAAGAGAGGAGAGAAGAGTCCTTATGAAGAGGGACTCTTTCAAAAAAAGAATAAGCCTAAACCACTTTCCATAGTTGAACCAAATCACTTTCCATATTGAATCAAATCAAATCTGATTCAAATCTCTGAAACAAGTGGTGTGAGATAATATTCCTTGGATGTGAATATCATAGAAAAATATTTGAAAATTCATTAGTGGGCATGGGCTTGAGATTTCTTAGGTGGCGCAAGAGATGATATGGAATCCTAGTCTAACTAGGATTCTTATGTAGATTAGGTCAAACACTTTGACCCCAATCTAAATTAATTACAACCTAATTAATGGTGATCTTAGTCTAACTAGAAGTCTAATTAAATCAGATTAAACTATATTTAATTTTGATTTAAATTCTAACTTAATTAAGAATTAGGTGCATACAAGTCCTAGTCGAACAGGGACTTGTTCTTCTTTGCAACTGGCTTATCCAATAAACCAATTAGACTTAATCTAATTAAATCCAAACTAATTCTAATTGAATTAAATTTAATTAGACTTGATCTCAGCCCAATTGCTCAATCTGATTGAGCCTATTAGCAATCCAATTGCTAATTGATTCTCCTACAATACTTGCATTAGGTCAAACATCAATCACATTGATCGTTTAACCTTAGAATGATTCTCAATCATCGATTAACCATCTGATTAGCTTACAACCTCTTATGTGTTTGACCCTATAGGTTTGAACCTAAGCTGGTAGCATAAGAACTAATTCTTGTACCAGTCGAAGTAACCATCTAGCAATGGTTCTCGACGTCCAGATGGATCGAATGTATACAAAGCAATATTCTAAGAACCTGGACCCATGGTTACCGTATAATTCATCTTTTCGATCACTAATGCTCAAGATGACTTCGAGTATGCTGTCAACACTGATACAAGTCATCTTTATTGTGTCTCAAAATTTTATAAATCCCGTGACTCCTCACGAGGATTACCCATGCCTAGATTTTGCTAAATTGAAACACAGCGAGGTATTCTCTTTCTAAAGTTAATCAGGAGTGGTCAATCCCATCTTGACTCACATACTGACTTCACAAGTACTTGACTGTATCCAAAATTTTTTTGAATCTATATTAAAAATACAGACAGTCTGGCACCAAAGCATAGTGAGTTGCTTGCAAATCACCGTAGTGATCTCAGATCGGAGGGATACTTATACCCATTGGCCTTAGCTAACTACTCTTGATAGTAGAGTGTTACATTGATCACGTTTAATGCAGATGTACTCCTATATCTCACCTAGATGCCATACCAGTGTCTCCACACCACTTGGTTATGAGGACAACCAACGCATATAGCATACAGCGACCTACACTTGATAAGTTATCATCCTTATTAATAACTTATTATTTGATCGTGAATAATTTAAGAACCATCTGATAAATCCTTCTTTATCGATTGATTGTGATTCTAAGGACTTCATCATAATTTAGGAGTTCATTTAAGGAAGATAGAACTTTTATGATGAACCTGCCATGTAACTATTATTATTAGGTAATTTATATACTAATTTCAATCATCTACTACTTAGATGATTGGCTTTCCAACACTCAAGTCCAAGGATCAGTCATACAATTACAGCATCGAGATAATCACTGATGATCGAATAGAAATTCAAGTGATCTCTTGTATGGTCATGCTCAGTACTAGTTGTTCTCTAACAACTATCCATACTCGTCATCCTGTGTCTCTACATAGTAGATCAGAGACTCATTTATCTTAAAAAAATAATTTATGCATCAGTCTATTTGGATCTATCATCGTTCTTATAATGATCCTATGATCGAGAGTATTTAAAAATTAAATATATGTCTCTAATTCTCAACACTTTGAGAATATGTATTGAAACTAATTTCATGGACGATTCAAGGACACATCACACTTGAATGAAAAAGAACTTACCTTTTTATTGATCATATCAATATATTAAGTACAAAATTATATCTCAAAATTATTACAATATGTCAGCTATATTGGCTTCTAGGATATATATCTAATAATACTACTTCGATCGATAAAAGAAGATTTATCGCATAGTCTTTAAATTGATTCATGATCAAATGATACACTATTACTGGGATGATAGCAATATCAAGTATAAGTCATTGTGTGCCATATGCATTGGTTGTCCTCATAACTAAATGGTATAGAGACACTGGTATGGAATGCAGATGAGATGTAGGAGTACATCGATACTAAATGTGACCAACTGTGGAGCACTTTGCTATCAAGGGTAGCTTACGAAGGGTATGGGTATAAGTGTCCCTCTGAATTGAGATCACCACGGTGACTTGCAAGCAACTCACTGTACGTTGGTACCGGACTAACTAAGTTTTAATTCAGTAACGAAAGGTTTCTAGGTGCAGTCAAGTACTTGTCAAGTCGGTGCTGTTGGATTTCGATGACACAGTGAAAAATGAATTTCAAAAATTTTTAACATGCATTCAACAATGAAAATAAAATTTAACATTTAAACTCATCTATCAGAACACAAAAGCCTTAGGAACCTCTTGATGATTACAATCAAATATCAAAATCATACATATCAAGAGAAGATCAGAAGTCATATACCATCATGAAGACCATGAACTAGTAATCTTGATATCTTCATGAAACTCCAAAGTAGAAGCTCTCCAACCGTGATCCACACGAAACTGATCAGGGCCCTTCCTAATTCATCATGGTACTGCAGCCTTCTTCCATAGTACACTGTCGATTGTCTTTTGCAAGAACTGGTTGCACCATTACTTGTATACCTTTATGACCTCCACTAAGACCTCTTTAGGAATCCTTCCTCAAAAGATCTCACCATACATAAATCAGATTATATGTTCAACACATGAATAATCTGATTTTTGGACAAGCATCTCATACTTTCCATTTTCTCTCTTCTCTTTTTTTCTCTTTTTCTCTCTCTTTTCCTTTTTTTTCTAATTTAGATTTTTTCTACCACTTCCTCATCTAATCCCACATCCAAACCACCCTTTTGATGAAATTTATGCCATATGGGGTGCCCCTTATATAAGGTGTTGGTGCAAAAATCCGCCTGCGTCGGAGAAGCTGGAGTTGTGGGGGTCGCGGTCACCGTCGGGACCTGCAAAAGAAGTCTAAACCGGAGGTGGGGTTGCTCCGGCAAGACCCTCCGACGCTCAAGTCAGTTCTCTGCCTCAACAAGAATGGAGTGCTCGAACAGAAATTTTAGCAGAGTTTCCAGGTAAAAAGAGAGCTTAAAGAATAACGTATCTGGGGGTCCCCCTTTTATAGACGGAGGGGGCAACAAACTGATAGCCATGTCTGTAACCATCTGGCAGTGGGCCGCCCAGAGTCAGGAGGAGTTTGTTGCGGAGAGTAGTGGAGTAGACCCGTGGCTATCACCGGGGCGTGCCACATGGAGTCTGCCACGGGGAGCGGAGCGACGTCCGTTGTCGCGACTTACCAGAGAATGGAAGAATCGTGCGGTATCCATCGCAGGGAGTGGAGCAGGATCGTGGCCATTATTATGGCCAGCTAGAGAGTGATGGAGCCATGTGGAATCCATTGCAGGAGGTGGAGTAGAGTCGTGACTGTTGCTGCGGCCTGCCAGGAGGTCCAGGCCTGTCGGTCGAAATTCGACTGGGGTGTCTGGCGGAGAGAGGTGGCTAGCCACCCGTCCGAGAGGAGCTTGGAGTCTGACTCTCGCAGGAGTCCAGATGGAGTCTTCCTTCAGTCGAGGTCGGGGATGAGATCCGACTCCCGTAGGAGTCCGGGCTGAGTCAACCTGCAATCAAAGTCAGGGATGAAGTCCGGCTCCCGTAGGAGTCCGGATGAAGTTTACCTGTAAGCGAGGTCAAGGACGGAGCCCGGCTCTCATAGGAGTCCGGGTGAAGCCTTTCCGCAGTCGAGGTCGGGGATGAAATCCGGCTCCCGTAGGAGTCCGGGCTGAGTCAACCTGCAATCAAAGTCAGGGATGAAGTTCGGCTCCCGTAGGAGTCCGGACGAAGTTTACCTGTAAGTGAGGTCGAGGACGGAGCCCGGCTCCCGTAGGAGTTCGGGCGAAGCCTTTCCGCAGTCGAGGTCGGGGATGAGATCCGGCTCCCGTAGGAGTCCGGGCTGAGTCAACCTGCGATCAAAGTCAGGGATGAAGTCCGGCTCCCGTAGGAGTCCGGACGAAGTTTACCTGTAAGTGAGGTCAAGGATGGAGCCCGGCTCCCATAGGAATCCGGGCGAAGCCTTTCTGCAGTCGAGGTCGGGGACGAGATCTAGCTCCCGTAGGAGTCCGGGCTGAGTCAACCTGCAATCAAAGTCAGGGATGAAGTCTGGCTCCCGTAGGAGTCCGGATGAAGTTTACCTGTAAGCGAGGTCGAGGATGGAGCCCGGCTCCCGTAGGAGTCTTGGCGAAGCCTTTCCGCAATCGAGGTCGGGGATGAGATCCGGCTCCCGTAGGAGTCCGGGCTGAGTCAACCTGCAATCAAAGTCAGGGATGAAGTCCGGCTCCCGTAGGAGTTCGGACAAAGTTTACCTGTAAGCGAGGTCGAGGACGGAGCCCAGCTCCCGTAGGAGTCCGGGCGAAGCCTTTCTGCAGTCGAGGTTGGGGATGAGATCCGGCTCCCATAGGAGTCCGGGCTGAGTCAATCTGCAATCAAAGTCAGGGATAAAGTCTGACTCCCGTAGGAGTCCGGATGAAGTTTACTTGTAAGCGAGGTCAAGGACGGAGCCCGACTCCCATAGGAGTCCGGGCAAAGCCTTTCCGCAGTCGAGGTCGGAGATGAGATCTGGCTCCCGTAGGAGTCCGGGCTGAGTCAACCTGCAATCAAAGTCAGGGATGAAGTCTGGCTCCCGTAGAAGTCCGGACGAAGTTTACCTGTAAGCGAGGTCGAGGAAGGAGCCCGGCTCTGGTAGGAGTCCGGGCGGAGCCTTTTCGCAGCCGAGGTTGGGGATGAGATCTGGTTCCCGTAGGAGTACGGGCTGAGTCAACCTGCAATCAAAGTCAGGGATGAAGTCTGGCTCCCATAGGAGTCCGGATAAAGTTTACCTGTAAGCGAGGTCAAGGACGGAGCCTGGCTCCCATAGGAGTCCGGACGAAGCCTTTCCACAGTCGAGGTCGGGGACGAGATCCGGCTCCCATAGGAGTCCGGGCTGAGTCAACTTGCAATCAAAGTCAGGGATGAAGTCTGGCTCCCGTAGGTGTTCAGATGAAGTTTACCTATAAGCGAGGTCGAGGATGGATCCCGGCTCTCGTAGCAGTCCGGGCGGAGCCTTTCCGCAGCCGAGGTTGGGGACGAGATCCGGCTCCCGTAGGAGTCCGGGCTGAGTCAACCTGCAATCAAAGTCAGGGATGAAGTCTGGCTCCCGTAGGAGTCCAGATGAAGTTTACCTGTAAGCGAGGTCAAGGACGGAGCCCGGCTCCCATAGGAGTCCGGGCGAAGCCTTTCCGCAGTTGAGGTCGGGGACGAGATCCGGCTCCCGTAGGAGTCCGGGCTGAAATTTGGTAGTTGTAAAAATCTACCGCTGGAGAAGTTCAGCCGTTGGCGGAGTCCGGGGTGGTTCGGATTGGAGTAGAACCTGGCTGGAAGAAGTCTGGAAGGGATTCGGGGAGCGGCTGATAGTCGTAGAAAGTCGGCTGGCAGTGAAGCTTAGTGAGCGCTTAGGGCGGTTTAATAGATAACTGGGGGAACCCGTGTTGAAGGAGCTCGGGTGGTGTAGTGGGAGTTCGTCCGTCAGGGGAATTCAGTCAGCACTGCAGGAATCCGGCTGTTGGAGAAGTCCGGGGAGATACCATCTGCGGTCGAAAGCCGGAGGAGTCTTGGGAGGGTCAATCCTGTTAAGAACTTTGGCTGAGGGTATTTTATACCCAACATAAGGTATGAAGGGGTGCCACATATTTTTTCAAGGGGTGCCAACTCTGGGCGTCCCACCTCACTTACATGCTAAAATTAATTTTTGGCATAGAATCCCATGGGTTAAGGCATAGAATAAGAGTACTTTAACAAGTAGAAGGACTCTTCCTCTACTAAAAAAAATCAAAATGCCAAAATATGGTGCGTGGAAAGGGAGAATGCGTGAAATACCAAGAGTCCATTAAATTAAGGACTTTACATATCTCAATGCACAAAAGGAGAATCCCATTTATTTTGGTATTAAAATTCCTTGCCAGAGAAGGACTCTTCCTTCTCTTTCACATCCCACATCCCAAGACTCCATCTGATGGCGTACAAAATAATGGGACGTGTGGAAACATGTAAGAAAATTAAGAGAAGTAAAAGAGGACTTCTCTTCTCCAATGCCAAATAAATATGGCATCCCAATAATTTTTGGCATGTAAATTCCTTCCAAGAGAACTCCTCCTTATTGGAATCGTAATCATCCTCCTTATTGGCATCGTTGTCTTAATCTATGGGGTTTATCGTAATCATAAAAATATGATGCAGCAAATGATAAAATATAATACCTCATAAATAAAAGTAACTAATGTCATGTAAATGAGTAGAAAAAAATAAAGAAAAGTACCTTCGCATCTCTATGCGATTGGCTTGTAGGGTACTATTATTTCAATCTCTCACTTGTACTAAAGCCAATCGCCCCTGTTCCTGATGCCTATGCAATCAGGATGATGATTATACTGCTGCTATGTAAGGCTTAGTGAACTAGTCCATCATAATATTTTTAATACTAACTCATTTTTTGATCATATCATGAATGAGGTGAAAGTGCCTAGGATGTGCGAGGGTTCCTAGTGAGACCACACCCAACTCAGTGATGAACCCTTTCTTCTGGTAACTTTTCTTAGCAATCTTTACTAACAATATTTAACTAAAACAAATACAGTTAGCTATTTGAAACTTTTTCAATTCACTACTCCTTTAGTACTTCTCAAGTACTTTGAGAATACTTTTCACAGTTTTCAAAAGATCCTATCAAGGATCTGCCTGAAATCAATGATTATGCATAGAACATAATTCACATCAGACTAGGTACATTGAATATATGGATAAGTAAACTTCTTTACACCCATTCATGTTGAACCCTTTCAATATAAATTCCATGTACCTAGACTGGGACAAGCCCTGCATCCACTTACATCTATCCTTATAGATGCCTAGTATATTGGATGCTTAACCCAAATCTATTTCATGAAAACTTTTGTGATAAGCATGTCATTGACCAGTACAATATGGGACTACCTTCCCAAAATGCTTTATGTCACTCACATATATAACTAAGAATTTAGTGGACTTCCACTTATCTTCATGCACACACACATGGTTCATCTATATTTGATAAAAATATTTTGACTTTCTCATCAAAAATAGAAGTACCATCTTCTCAATGCCTGTTTGAATCCATAAATACATTTATCCTCCCACTAGAGACAAACTCTCTAGATGGTATGTGGCAATAATAAAAATTTAGATTGACATCCCTGTTAGCAACTTGTTGGGTCATATCCATAGATGCTTCAACCATAGTCCATACTTGGTTAATGTACAGGGAGTCCATTTTGGATATTATGATTTCAAGCCAACTGCCAGAGTCTTTACTCATGACGATCTCCGAATAGGTCAAGAAAAACACCATTCTTAATGATGTATGGTGTATCATCATTCTCAATGACAAACCATATTTGAGTGGTACATTACGCACTCGAATTGATCTTCGGTGAGGAGGTGTGTTTCATGGTTGTGCATCATCAATGAGCACATCTGGTTGAGGATCAACTTGTGGACTCTTTACAGGTTAGGATAGGTCATAGGTCTTGAACTTCTCAAGTTCAATTATCCTCCCACTGTCCCCTTCTTAGAAATTTTTTTTCTTAAAAAGTGGTATATCTACTGTCAAAATACTTTTGTCAAGTAGTGTGGTAGAAGTAATATCACATACTACTGTTAGGATAACCTATAAACTAATAGGAACCTATTTTAGCTCAAATTTATGTACATCAATTTTTTTCACATAAGTTGGGTAACCTGTCTTTTGCCTTTTCCATATCTCATATGGAGTGCTAGTTACAAATTTTGATGATATCTAACATATACAGTAATTTCTAGGATATTTCACAGAATAAGATAATAAGATTTGTGAAGTATTTTAAAGAACATATTATATCGCATATGAAGTGTCAATCTCTGGATCAAGATATTATTAGTCTTTGAACATTCATATGTTTAAGATCTAATATCTTACTTTTCCCTGAGATATGTGATCATCACATATTTATTTCTTATTCTCATTAATCATGAAGAATGGCATCATTAAGTGACAGAAATATGTGACCATAGTCCTAAAATTTATTGGAATGAGAGTAATTTTTACTCTTTACATTAATTTCAAAACTATAATACATTAGCAAAATATTTGAAATAATATTTCTGATAAATTCAGACACATAACAATGATCTGCTAGTTCCTAAACCTTACTATAAGGTTACATAGGTTCCTACAGTCTCAGCATGAAGGAACTATCCATCAGTGCCAAAAGGCAAGTAGTCATCTTACTTCAGCTTTATAGTTCTAGCAACACTTTGTATAAGTAGAACCTATATAAGGTATCACATGCCCAATATTTTAAAGCTAAAATACTCAATGATAATTAATTTGTATCTCATACAAATTATTAGCAGATGCAACTTTTGCATCTTGATCCTGCTTCACACTTACAAGACAACTCTTGTAATTTAATTCTAATATTCATTATTGCTGTAATACTAAATTAGATACTCTAGTGAAGACATTTTTTACTTTTTTTTTCTCAACCATTCTATGAAGTTTGGTCAATAAAAAAGAATATCCTATGTAGTGATAGTAAAGATACAAATTTGTATATTAGAATATAAAAGAAGACTACTCATAATGACATACACAAGTTAGACAAAGATTTTATCTAATTGTGTCTCTCACTAATTTAACAAATTTCATAGCCCTCAACTATGAAATCGAAGAACCTCATCATGAAGTTTCTTAGTAGGGTTGAGATCTCAATTCCTCATAAAAAGCCTTGTGGATAGCACAACAAGCTTCTATGAGTTCAAGGATAAGTAACTCTTTACTAATTATAACTCATGCAACTCTCAACATAACTTTTACCTCTAAAATACTTATAGCCTTATGGATAGCACAATAAACTATAGTATTTTAATTAAGTCATACCCTTCAATCCTATATGGTCATACCTGAATAATACTATCCTTGTGGATAGCACAACAAGATAGTACTACCAGAATATGCCATAAGCATCACTAAGTCAATATCATATCAAACATTATAAAAAGTTTTGTGGATAGCACAACAAACTCACTACAGTTTTTGACATACTCTGTTGACTTAGTTTGAGTTAACTACAATTAGCTTCATTATGCACCAAGACAGTATCAAATCAGTCCCCACAGTAAGCCTTGTGGATAGCACAACAAGCCTACTATGGTTCTTGACATAATACAGACTTAGCATGAAGGAAGGCATGGGTAGTGTTCTTAGCACTTCGCTATTATGACTTAATATAATTTGAACAAGGGACTTAGGTCTCAAGCACATCCTAAATATATACATACATCATATGCAACATAATTCTAATTCGTAACTATCGGCAAGTAAGAGTATATAGAGGAAGACAAATAGTTATGGACTTTCAAAAAAATTATCCAAACCACAGGATGATCTATGGGTCTAACCCTAGATGCATCATAGATAGAACCATCTCATGGTCAATCTTAATGCACCCCAGCTCTCCAAAAATCTGGTAGTCCATCTTCATCTCCATGAAGTCTATCATGAATGCTTGATCTTTATTTGAAAATAGAATGAAATAATTTTAATCTATTTTCAAATAATTTTTTTTTCAATTATCTTACATCCATATGTAAGAATCCTAATTAACAGTTGGAAACATAACAAAAAAAAGGTTCAACTGATAATATAATGCATCAAGGGCACCGACCTCCTATTACAACTCTTGCAGATGTATTTATATAATCAGCTAATAGAAAAATATTCATACATACATCTATCACATGGATATTCCATAGTCCATAACAATTCAACATATATTTTATATTAATTATAAAATATTATAACAAACTACTCATGTTATTTCAATTACGATATCATTCAAACATATGTCAATCAAGATGTTAAATATATGGGTATTAGATCCATCTAGGATTTTTGATTCGGGTTCAACCCTTGACCCAAAGTTCAATTTTCAGTCAATCATTTATCATCCATTTAGTTAGGTTGACCAATTTTTAGATTAATCCTAATCCAATTAGATTAGCATAGATTCGGTCAACCATGACTCAAACCTTAATCAAATTAGATAAATGACAATTTGATCCTAATTTTAAACATGAATTCTAATCAAATTAGAACTATGAATTTGATTTAATCTATAATTATTAACTCTAATCATATTAAAATAATAAATTATAGTTAAATTAATTCATCGGCAAAAATCTTAATCCATATCTGATGCTTCCTTTTCATGACCAAATTTTTTCTGGCACCACACATTCCTCGGGCAACAACCAAAATTATCGACCAATAATGGTGAGTACTCAATAATATGATGGTCGGCACTTGGATCTTAAGTGAATGCATCAAATGCAATAACCCTAAGTCTTGGTAATGTACATCCATATGTAGCATTCCAGGGCTCCATGCAACACATGCACGGGATTTCAATTTCATTGAAAATTAGATCATAGGATCTAATCTAAACTTGTCACACAAGTCTAAAGATCATGGAATTTCATATCCAAAATTTGAACATGGATTGATAACACTTTATCAAAAATAAAAATGCATCAAGAACATCAAGTAAACATTAATCAAAAAATTTGATTTTAACATAGTTTGAATTGGATCTAATCCATATCACAAAAATAATAAGAAATTTGATTGAAAATAAGAGTGACTCTGATACCACTGTTGGATTTTAATGATGTAGTAAAATATAAATTTTAAAAATTTTTAACATGCATTCAATAATGAAAATAAAGTTTAACATTTAAACTAGTCTACTGGAACATAAAAGCCCTAGGAACCCCTTGATGATTACAATCAAATATCAAAATCATACAAATCAGGAGAAGATCAGAAGTCATATACCATCATGAAGACCACAAACTGGTAATCTTGACATCTCCATGAGACTGTTGGAAAATATGTCCCAAAAGTCAATCGTCAACCTGTTGACGGTTGAGCAACCTTGTATTGTAATTGATTTTATTAATAAATAAAATATATTTTTGATATTTTCATCATAAGTTTTCATCTTCTAATGAACTCCGTTGTTGTGATGAAGTCCTTAGGACTATCTAGATTCGATAAAGAGAGGATTTATCGATTAGTCCTTAAAACTGTTCACGATCAAATGATGGGCTGTTAATAAGGACGACAGCTTCTATCGAGCATAGATCGCTGTAGGCCATATGGGTTGGTTGTCCTCTTAATCAAGAAGTGTGGAGATACTGGTATGGTATATAGGTGAGATATAAGGGTACATCATCATTGAACGTGACCAACTCCAGAGCATTTTGCTGTCGAGAATATCTCTGATGGGATATAAATATAAGTGTCCCTTAGACCTGAGATTACCTCAGTGACTTGCAAGCAACTCACTATGCTTTGGTTCTGGACTAACTGAATTTCTAATTCAGTGATGAAAAACTTCTGGGCACAGTCAAGTACTTGTGAAGTCAGAATGTGATTGAGATGAGATTGACCACTCCAAGAGTTGGAGAAGAATGAGTCGCTGTATTTCAATTTAGCAAAACTTTGGCCAGGATAATCCATAAGATGGATTTGGTATTTTGAAATATAATATGGACAACCTGATCAGAGTTGACAGTTGAACTCTGAGGTATCCTATGAGCATTTTGATCAAGGAGATGAATTATATGAAAACTATATCGGCATGGGTTCTAAGGATGTTGTTCTACATATTTGACCTATCTGACCATCGGGTACTATTGCTAGATGGTCACTTTGATTGATATAAAAATTTATTCCTGTGCTATTGGTTTAGGTTCGGACCTATGAGGTCACACACATTAGAGTTCATGATCTGATCGGATGGTTGATCAATGATTAAAAATCATTTTAGGGTTAAACGATCAATACGATTGATATTTAACCTAGTGCAAGTGTTGTAGGAGGATCGATTAGCAATTCGATTGCTAATTATCTTAATTTAATTAAGCCAATGGATTGAGATTAAGTCTAATTGAATATGATTTAATTAGATTTAGTTTGGGCTTGATTGGATCAAGTCCAACTATTTTATTGGATAAGCCAAGTGCAAGGAAAAACTAGTCCTAGTTCAATTAGGACTTGGGTCAACCTAATTTTTAATTTGATTAAAAAATTAAATCAGATTTAAATCTAATTTAATCTGATTAAATTAGATTTTTAATTAGGTTAAGATCTATTTTAATTAGATTAATTTGGTTTTGGTTTGATTTGGTTTGAGAAACCAAATTTGAATAAGTCATAGATTGAATCCTAGTAAGACTAGGATTCCACCTTGCGCCACCTTAGTCCCCCACACCCACTCTCTCTTATTTTGTGTGACAAAACCTTCTCTCCCAGACTTTCACGCAACTCCAAAGCTTTCCACTCTTTCTCTCTTACATGGAATGTGGTTGTGGACCAAGTCAAAGTAAGAATTAGTTTGGATTTCAAATTCTATGAGATAGAATTTTAGGAAACCAAAACTCTTTCTTTATGGCACTGATTTTATCTAGATTTTTTTTGAGATTTTTGTGGCTTTTATGGAACATATTATATGCCCTTTGTTGGTGGTCCATGGTAGAGAAAGAAGGAGGGGACGACGCCCATGAGTTGGGCACCCCTTATCTTACCCTATTTGGATTTTTCTTGACTAGGTATTTGACCTAGACAAGGATTCTTCATATCTTATTATTTAAAATGAATCTCTTCTTGAGATTTTTATGAATTACAGAGCTTTGAGAGACCTTTGGGGCATGTAAAAATGAGGCATGCTGTAACATCATCCTCAAGCTCGAATCAGCAAAGTGAGAACATCTAACTTGCAAGGTAATAGATCTGATCTATTATATTTTACATACATTAGATGTAGCATGGAAACATGTTGATATGATCAACATATTGTTCTTGCTCTTTATATTTTAATTTCTAATTTAATATCATGTAATAATCATGTAATAGAATCTTAGATCTAGATATTTTTTAATTTTATAAGATAAATTTTAATTTATTTTAATCTTTCGCTGCCTAATCTTAAAAAAATTTTAAGATCTAACCCTGAAACCCTAGATCTAGTTTCTTCAATTGGTATGAGAGCCTAGGTTGTTTATTACATAATTATTTATACATGCTTAGATTATTTTTTAGATTAGATCTAATTTATAATCTGATTATTAAATCTAAAATTAAAATTTTTAGATCAATCACGAACTGTAGGTTGTCCTGCTGTAAGGCTTACCCCTTATAGTGCAAAGGTTGTTCTAGTTCGTGTAGATCTATCTTTAATCATAAATTTGTTAGATGTGATCTAGATTAAATTTATAATTTATTAGATTTAAAAGATATTTAAATCTAAAATAAAATCTCTTTGTTAATAATTTTTATGCAAAAAACCGTCATATATTTGTTTGAAAAATTTATGCAGTTTAAAGTTGAAATTATTTCAATAACATGAACCTGTTTAGATTAGATCTAAAGTAGTTTCATGCTTATTTCACTTGCATTTTGATTATGAATCAAACATGCAACTTGGTTGGTAGAACCATGTTATAAAAATATTTTATAAATATGAAAATTATTTTTAAAAAGCCGAACCTCAACCCTCAGCCCAAAATTTAATTGAGAATTAAGAAGTTGTTTGATTAAGTTCTAGGATTGTGAATTAAAGAACCTAAGACACAAATCATAACACATTGGGTTAATAGGTTAGTGAAAATTAGGTCCATTAATTAGGTTAGACCTAAGGTTAGATTAAAGATGGACTTAATTAGAGAATTGACTAAATCTAATCAATTGTTGTCTTAGATTAGGTCAAGGATTCTCTAAATGAATTGTAATAGTTGTAGTTGGTCAAGTCCATGTCTTTAACGAAAACCAAATGAACTTGATTCTTGGCTAAGCAGTCTAGCACCAACTATTAGGTTGATCTAATTGAAACTAATTATACCAGTTAGTGTCTAAGATAAATCAGACTGGTGGTTCTTAATTGGCAGCCCGCTTACCTGGCCATTTCTGTTGGTGTCTAAGGAAAGCTTTGGTAGACCCTCCCACCGATCGAACTTACCTAGCCTCTTGGTGAAATTATGTTTTGATCGGATCACTTGACTATTCGAGCTGACCCATGTTAGCTAGGTAAATCAGTGTGACTGATTTAGGTGCTCCTAGACCAGCCCTTTTGATGGTCACCCTTAAGCTGACTTGGTAAAGCCAGTGGGAGGATCATGATAAGCTGGCTCATCTGACCTCCTCCTCTAAATCAATTAAATCTTCTAAAATTATTAGGTCCTTAAAATAAAATAGTTATGGTGATAACTAGATCATAGACTCCTATTAAGTGGATGATAAAGGGTCCATCAGTTGGATAATCATTGGAGGCCCAAAGACCTGGTGCTTATCGGCTGATGGAATTGTTATTCATAATATGATTTCTTGACTGCATCTTTCTAAATGGTGGTTAGGTTAGCCAACCAAAGTTGGGCCTAATCATTCATTGGCTAGATGGGCCAAGTATGGTCATGTTAATGGTTGGACCTAACCAGACCTTTTCAGTGGAGGCCAAAGCCTACTGATTAGGGACTGGGGCAAAATTTAAATTACTAAAAATTATTTAGAGAAATAATTGATTATGAACCTATCCTTAGATGTACATGGGTTGGCCAACCAAAGTTGGGCTTGTGTGCAGTCTAAGTGGATTCTAGTATCCACTAAGAAATTAGGATAATTTCTCGAATTGAAGGTAGAGGCTACCAATTCGAATAAAATAGTAAGAGAAACCTTTTGATTAAAGTCCAAATCTTTAGGTTTAATGAATCAATTACTAATTAGGTTATGGTTTTTTTTTGTGCAGATATGGCCACTTTCCTATCACTTCGATCATTATTGGACAATAAAAATTTGGTGGGACCCAACTTTGGTAGCTGGTACCGAAAGTTAAAGATAGTCCTGGAGCATGAGCATATCCTATATGTGATAACGGATCCTGCACCTGAGGAGCCAGCTGCCAATGCACGTGGATCAGTCAGAGACACTTACCAGAAGTGGCTCAGTGACCGAACCATGGTGCGTTGCATCATGCTGGCTGCCATGAGCAACGAGTTCAATCGTAGGTTTGAGATGGCTTAGCCAAAGGACATGCTTCAAGTGTTGGAGGATGCCTTTGGCACACCCGATGATGTGAAAAGCCATAAGACTAGTTGTGCCATCTTCAATGCCAAAATGCGGTATGGTGCCTCTGTCACTGATCATGTATTGTACATGATCAAGCTGATGGAGTATTTGAGCAAGCTCGACTTTTTCTTGCATGAGCAGCTTGGGAAAGATGTAATACTAAACTCGCTGCCCAAGTCTTATCTCCCATTTCTCACTCATTATAGAATGACAAAGCCTGAAGTAAACTACCACAAGTTACTGAGGTTGCTTCAGAACTTTAAGAATGATCACCAACTCCATAAGGAGTCGGTGAAATTAGTAGGAGGTTCGTCTTCTGGTTCTCGACCCTTTGAGAAAGGAAACAAGAACAAGAAGAAGAAAATGAAGAAGGTGCAAGCTCAGGCTGGGACATCAGTGCAGGGCCAGACCAGAAAGATCTAGCCCGATAAGAGTCAAGCTGAATGCTTCTTTTGCAAGAAGCAAGGGCACTGGAAGAGGAACTGTCCTCAGTATATTGCCTCCCTGGACCCAAACAGGCAGAGAAAGAAGCAAGCTATTGCTGGACAAGGTATTTATATGATAACTCCTTGCAATTTCTCTATTTGTGATATTACTGATTGGGTATTGGATACCGGTAGCCCTTACCATATATGCAATTCATTGCAGGGGTTGTAGGTCAGTAGGAGATTTGAGTAAGGTGAGAGGTTCTTTAACGTTGGAGATGGAAGACCAGTTTCAGTTCTAGCATTAGGAATCTTGAAACTTGTATTTGAGTCCCATACCATTGTTTTTAATGATTGTCATTTCTGTCCCAGTTTCTTTTTAAATGTTATTTATGTAGGCCTTCTGACCAAAAATGATTATAAAATTTTAATAAAAAAATAAGTTTGTAATATCATTATGAATGGTGTTTCTATGTTTTGTGGATATTTGAACAATGGTGTGTATATGTTATCACAACCTGTTAACGTAGTCTATTCTACAGGCAAGCACCCTAGATTAGATAGTGTATCAGATATCTATTTATGGCACTGTAGGTTAGGCCATATAAACAAGAACAGGATAAACAGGTTGACTCAAGAAGGAATCCTCGAAGTTAGTGATTGTAAATCACTTCCAACCTGTGAGTCCTGTCTTCTTGGTAAAATGATCAAGTCACCTTTTACTGGAAAAGGTGAGAGAGCTACTGAGCTCTTGGGCCTAGTATATACTGATGTATGCAGGCCCATAAGCACAAGTGCTAGAGATGGATATTTCTACTTCATCACTTTCATGGATGATCTATCCAGATATGGATATGTCTATCTGATGAAACATAAGTCGGATTCATTTGAAATATTCAAACAATTCTGAAATGAAGTAAAAAAACAAACTGGGAAGAGTATTAAAACTCTTCGATCTGACCGAGGAAGGGAATACCTTTCTGGTGAGTTTCTCACATATCTAGGAGAGAATAAAATTTTCTCCCAATGGACTCCTCCAAGAACACCACAGCATAATGGTGTGTCTGAAAGGAAAATCAGACTCTGTTAGACATGGTCCGATTCATGATGGATTTTGTCAGCTTGTTGATATCCTTTTGGGGATATGCACTCGAATCGACCTGTTATCTGTTAAATAGGGTTCTAAGTAAGTCTGTAATTAAGACTCCATATGAGATATGAACAGGACGTAAGCCAGTACTTTCACACCTTAGGGTCTGGGGGTGCTCGGCCTATGTCAAACAGTTAGTTACAGATAAACTTGAACCTAGGTCTAACAAATGCACATTCATAGGGTACCCCAAAAAAACCAAAGGATATTTTTTCTACCATGCTGATGAACAAAAGGTGTTCGTCAGCCTTAAGATAATCTTTTTAGAAAAGGAGTTCCTTGATGAAGGAACCGTTGCCTCTAAGGTTGAACTTGATGAAGTTCAACAGGTAGAAGGACCGACACCAATAGTTGAACCTGATTCGGATTTGATTAGATCAGATCTGGAGCCCAATGTACTTGCACCATTAAGGCGATCCGGTAGAGTACTGCGTCAGTCGGATAGATACTACAGTTTCTTGGTTCGGAACGATGATCCTATCGAACTCGATGAAAATGATAAGGACCGATCACCTATATGGATGCAATACAGAGATCTGATTCTGAGAAATAGCTTGAAGCCATGAAATCCGAAATGGAGTCCATGAAGGTCAATGATGTATGGATATTGGTTGACCCACTGAAGGGGTTAAACCCATTGGGTGTAAATGGGTCTTCAAAGGAAGAGGGGCACAGACAGAAAGGTGGAGATCTATAAAGCCCATCGGTTGCCAAGGGATATCATCAATATTATGGTATTGACTATAACGAGACGTTCTCCCCTATGGCAATGCTCAAATCCATTCAGATAATGCTTGCAATAGCTTCCTATCTGGTTTATGAGATCTGGCAGATAGATGTAAAGACAGCTTTCCTAAATGGAGAGCTGATCAAAGAGGTGTATATGATACAACCTGAGAGGTTTACATCCATAGATGAGTCCAAGTGTGCAAGCTTCTGAGATCCATTTATGGATTGAAGCAAGCTTCTCATAGTTGGAACATGCATTTTGATAAGGTGATCAAAACGTATTACTTCGTTAAGAATGGAGAAGAGCTCTGCATCTATAAATGGGCAAATGGTTTAGTTATGGTATTCCTTGTCTTGTACGTGGATGATATTTCTTAATCAGGAATGACATCCCTGCACTACAGAGAATAAAAGTTTGGTTGTCATCGCAGTTCTCCATGAAGGATTTGGGTGAAGCATCCTATATTCTCGGGATGAAGATCTATAAGGATAGATCTAAAAGGATGCTTGGGTTATCTCAGTCCACGTACATAGATATTGTGCTGAAGATGTTCAGCATGGAGAATTCAAGAAGGACTATCTATCGATAGGCCATGAAATTTCTCTCTCTAAGAAGAATTGTCCGACAACTCCTGAAGAGAGAGAGCGTGTGAGTAAAGTCTCATATGCTTCGGGCATGGGATCTATCATGTACGCCATGACATGTACAAGGCCAGATGTGGCATACTCACTAGGAGTAGTGAGTAGATACCAATCTGATCCTAGAGAAAACCATTGGAAAGTGGTTAAAGCCATCCTTAAGTATTTAAAAAATACTAAGGACCAATGGTTGGTTTATGGTGAGTCAGATCTGAAACTTGTAGGGTTCATAGACTCTAGCTTTCAATCTGACCATGATGACAGCAGAAGTATGTCAGGTTATATCTTTACTCTGAATGGTGGAGCTATTTGCTGGAAGAGTTCCAAGCAGCATACTATGGTAGCTCTGTTTGTGAGACGGAGTATATTGTAGCATCGGATGCCGTAAAGAAAGCTGTGTGGCTGAGAAAATTCATCACCGACTCGAAGTAGCACCCTCCCTCGATGGTCCGATCCTGCTTTACTGCGATAGCACTAGTGCCATAGCTCAGGCGAAGGAACCCAAAGCACACCAGTGGATGAAGTACATTTTGCGTTGCTTCCACCTGGTCTGGGAGATCATGGATCGAGATGACGTCGACCTTCAGAAGATCGATGGAAAAGAGAACCTGACCGACCCCTTCACTAAAGCCTTGGCGATAAACGAGTCCAATAACCACAAGTCGAAGATGGGTATTAGATACTGTGCCGAGTGGCTTTAGGACAAGTAGGAGTTGTTGGAAAATATATCTCAAAAGCCAATCGTCAACCTGTTGACGGTTGAGCAACCTTGTATTGTAATTGATTTGTTAATAAATAAAATATATTTTTGATATTTTCATCATAAGTTTTCATCTTCTAATGAATTTCATTGTTGTGATGAAGTCTTTAGGACTATTTAGGTTCGATAAAGAGAGGATTTATCAATTAGTCCTTAAAACTGTTCATGACCAAACGATGAGCTGTTAATAAGGACGACAGCTTCTATCGAGCATAGGTCGTTGTAGGCCATATGGGTTGGTTGTCCTCTTAACTAAGGAGTGTGAAGACACTGGTATGGCATACAGATGAGATATAAGGTACATCATCATGGAACGTGACCAACTCCAGAGCATTCTGCTGTCGAGAATGTCTTTGATGGGATATAGTATAAGTATCCCTTAGACCGAGATCACCTTAGTAACTTGCAAGCAACTCACTGTGCTTTGGTACTGGACTAACTGAATTTTTGATTCAGTGACAGAAGGCTTCTAGGCACAGTCAAGTATTTGCAAAGTTAGAGTGTGATCGAAATGGGATTGACCACTCCAAGAGTTGGAGAAGAATGAGTCGCTGTATTTCAATTTAGCAAAACTTTGGCCAAGGTAATCCATCAGATGGATTTGATATTTTGAAATACAATATGGATAACCTGATTAGAGTTGACAGTTGAACTCTGAGGTGTTCTATGAGCATTTTAGTCAAGGGGATGAATTATATGGAAACTATATCCGCATGGATTCTAAGGATGTTGTTCTACACATTCGACCTATCTGGCCGTCGGGTACATTGCTAGATGGTCACTTTGATTGGTATAAAATTTATTTCTATGCTACTGACTTAGGTTCGAACCTATGAGGTCACATACATTAGAGTTTCACGATCTGATCATATGGTTGATTAACAATTAAGAATCATTCTAGGGTTAAACGATCAATACGATTGACATTTAACCTAGTGCAAGTGTTGCAAAGGATTGATTAGCAATTCGATTGCTAATTGACTTAATTTGATTAAGCAATGGGTTGAGATTAAGTCTAATTAAATATGATTTAATTAGATTTAGTTTGAGCTTGATTGGATCAAGTCCAATTGGTTTATTGGATAAGCCAAGTGCAAGGAAAAACTAGTCCTAGTTCAATTAGGACTTGGGTCAATCTAATTTTTAATTCGATTAAAAATTAAATCAATTTAAATTTAATTTAATTGATTAAATTAGGTTCTTAATTAGATTAAGATCTATTTTAATTGATTGATTTGGTTTTGGTTTGATTTAGGTTTGAGAAACCAAATTTGAACAAGTCATAGATTGAATCCTAGTAAGATTAGGATTCCACCTTGCGCCATCTTAGCCCCCCATGCCCACTCTCTTTTATTTTGTGTGACAAAACTTTCTTTCCAGGCCTTTATGTATGCCCAAAGCTTTCCACTCTTTCTCTCTTACATGGAATGTGGTTGTGGACCAATCAAATAAGAATTAGTTTGATTTCAAATTCTATGAGATAAAATTTTAGGAAATCAAAACTCTTTCCTTATGGCACTGATTTTATCCAGATTTTTTTTGGGATTTTTATGGCTTTTATGGCACATATTATGTTCCCTTTGCTGGTGGTCCATGGTAGAAAAAGGTGGGGGCATCCTGTTTGAATTTTTCTTGACTAGATATTTGACCTAGACAAGGATTTTCATATCTCATTATTTAAAATGAATATTTCTTGAATTTTTGTAAATTATAGAGCATTGAGAGACCTTTGGGGCATATAAAATTAGAGAGAAAGTGTTGGGAGTGGAGATATAATAGACACAAAACTAGTGTCTGATTTGAGCAAAGAGAAGAAGAAGAGGATCTTCTTCCAAGGTTGCTGTGTTCACCTCTTCCTTCCTCCATCTGTGAGTTTTTGGAGTGTCTTATATCTAAAACTCCTTCTCCTATTTTTCATCTTCAGAAGAGTCCAAATTAAGAGAAGGAGGCATCTGATCACCATCGAAAAAGGGTCAGCACAGTACTAGCATACTGTGCTGATTTTCTGGACCAAGATTCTGATCTGATTCATGGCTCTGTGGATGACTCCTAAGAGGTCGATGCATATGCAGCTCCAACATCATCCTCAAGCCTGATCAGCAAAGTTAGAAGTCTAACTTGCAAGGTAATAGATTGATCTATTATATTTTACATACATTAGATGTAGTATAGAAACATGTTGATATGATCAACATGTAGTTCTTGCTCTTTATATTTTAATTTTTGATTTAATGCTACTAATAATCATGTAATAGGATCTTAGATCTAGAGATTCTCTATTTTATAAGATAAATTTTAATTTATTTTAGTCTTTCACGTGTCTGATCTTGAAAAATTTCAAGATCTAACCCTTGAAACTCTAGATCTGGTTCCTTCAGAGACTTCAAAGCAAAAGCTCTCCAACAGTGATCCATATAGGACTGATCAGGGTCCTTCCCAATTCATTCATGGTACTGCAGCCTTCTTCCAAAGTGCGTTGCCGATTGTCCTTCGCAAGAACTAATTGCCACCATCACTTATATGCCTTCATGACCTCTACTAAAAGCTCTTATAGGAACCCTTCCTCAAAA
>NC_026003.2:36268147-36352514 GCF_000442705.2 Elaeis guineensis | reverse complement strand
AATTTCTTAACTTAGTCCATATTTAATCTAACCCTAGGTCTAACCCAGTTAATGACCTGATCAAAGCTAACCCATTACCCTTTAACCCATATTTTATGAAATTGTCTTAAGATCTTTAAATCACAAACCTAGATCCTAAACAATTACTTAATTCTTTTAATTAAGTTCATAGCTGAGGGTTAGGGTTCGGCATTTTGAAAATCATTTTCAATTTTTGAAAAGTTTAATATAATTTAGTGTTGTTTCACTAAATAGGTCGACTCATTTCAAAAATGGATGGGCTTATTTCACTAACTTATACTAATTGTAGGTTAAAATAATTAAATTCAGTCAACTTTTCAGTCGAGCTGGCATGCTGGTCGAGCCAGCCTGATTAGCAAACAGAACCTTCACAAGATTCTGTTCTTGACTGATTTTAATGTATGTACATTACATAAAATTTTAAGAAATAAAATTGATCTAATCTAAAACATTCATGACAAGATTTATTTAATCTCTTTTAAATTTTCTATATCGCAACGTTCCAGGACAACCTTTGCACTATAAGGGGTAAACCTTACAGCAGGACAACCTACAGTCCATGCGATCATAATTTTATTTTTTAGATTTATTTTAATGTAATCATGAACATGTTATAAAAGAACCTAGATGCTCTGATACAACTGTTGGAGAGGGTGCAGGGTTTCATGCATGAATTTCAAAATAATTTTGAAATATAACATAGTGGAACATATAAATTAAACAATTTAATCTACAAAAGCTTGTAATCAAATTACTAAACCCTACAATAAGGATCTATAACATGTCATATTGTATTTATAAATCAGAAAATAAAAGCTTTGGTATTGATCAAATCAATACCCTAGATCTAAAATAGTTTTAGATCTAAAACCTAGATCATATCTAGATAAGATAAGAGATCAAATCTCTTACCTTCATACGGGTCGAGAACTCTGTAGTTGATTTTTTTTGTTATCTTTGAAGCCACACATGCATCTGACCTCTACAGGTGATCCACACGAGGCTACAACAAAATTGAAGGTTCGTCGAACGAAGATCCGCTCAAAGTGCTAGCTTCTTGTGGATCCCTCTGCATGGTTAATCTAAAAATATTCTTCGGATCTCTTGGATATTTCAAGAGATGAAGAATATGAGGAGAAATGAAGGAGAAGTAAAACTCTTTGACCTCCCTAAAATTAAAAATAATATGTAATATAAAGAAGGTCCTA
This sequence comes from Elaeis guineensis, assembly GCF_000442705.2. Lineage (NCBI taxonomy): Eukaryota > Viridiplantae > Streptophyta > Magnoliopsida > Arecales > Arecaceae > Elaeis > Elaeis guineensis. Next base: position 36,351,285 of record NC_026003.2, on the reverse strand, counting down.
AGAGAAGACAGATCTTCTCTTTCAGTACATCAACGATTGATGTCTTGAGAACATCTCTATGCTAGGACATGAGGAGACCTTCTTCTCTAGATATTTTTCTAACTTCTAGATCTTATGATGTCTGATTTTTTTCATAAAAAAATCTCATGATTTATGAAGAAGAAGGGTTCTAAAAGAAATCTTAAGAGAAGACCTTCTTTTCTTCTTCTTCTGTCATCAGAACATGATCAGATCATGTCCAAAATTAGATCACCATGCTCTAAATTATTGGAGCATGAATCCACCATGCCATCCCTCTCTCTCTCTCAGATTTTTATCATATAAAAATATAAAATAAATAGAAAATAAACTGAAAAGAAAAATAATGAGAGAAGACAATCTTTTCTCTTACCTTTCTCTCCACAAGATATCAACCTTTGATCTCTTGATTGAAGACTCTCCTCCAAGGATAATGGCACCTCAAACCACCCATGTCATCCTCTTTCTCCTCTGCTATTTTAATCTTGAATCCATGAATTTTTGACTCTTATTTTATAGCATATGGGGCGGCAACTTTTTATATGGCAGATTAGGTCAAAAGACCAATTAACAAGGAGTCCATGGGGCATCCAACTCTTGGATGCCCCCTTCCTTATAAATTTGATGGAGATCAGGATAAGATACTTAAAAGGGGTGATAAAATGATAGGATACGCTTGGGGAAAATTGGCGCAAGAGAGGAGAGAAGAGTCCTTATGAAGAGGGACTCTTTCAAAAAAAGAATAAGCCTAAACCACTTTCCATAGTTGAACCAAATCACTTTCCATATTGAATCAAATCAAATCTGATTCAAATCTCTGAAACAAGTGGTGTGAGATAACATTCCTTGGATGTGGATATCATAGAAAAATATTTGAAAATTCATTAGTGGGCATGGGCTTGAGATTTCTTAGGTGGCGCAAGAGATGATATGGAATCCTAATCTAACTAGGATTCTTATGTAGATTAGGTCAAACACTTTGACCCCAATCCAAATTAATTACAACCTAATTAATGGTGATCTTAGTCTAACTAGAAGTCTAATTAAATCAGATTAAACTATATTTAATTTTGATTTAAATTCTAACTTAATTAAGAATTAGGTGCATACAAGTCCTAGTCGAACAGGGACTTGTTCTTCTTTGCAACTGGCTTATCCAATAAACCAATTAGACTTAATCTAATTAAATCCAAACTAATTCTAATTGAATCAAATTTAATTAGACTTGATCTCAGCCCAATTGCTCAATCTGATTGAGCCTATTAGCAATCCAATTGCTAATTGATCCTCCTACAATACTTGTATTAGGTCAAACATCAATCACATTGATCGTTTAACCTTAGAATGATTCTCAATCATCGATTAACCATCTGATTAGCTTACAACCTCTTATGTGTTTGACCCTATAGGTTTAAACCTAAGCTGGTAGCATAAGAACCAATTCTTGTACTAGTCGAAGTAACCATCTAGTAATGGTTCTCGACGTCCAGATGGATCGAATGTATACAAAGCAATATTCTAAGAACCTGGACCCATGGTTACCGTATAATTCATCTTTTTGACCACTAATGCTCAAGATGACTTCGAGTATGCTGTCAACACTGATACAAGTCATCTTTATTGTGTCTCAAAATTTTATAAATCCCGTGACTCCTCACGAGGATTACCCATGCCTAGATTTTGCTAAATTGAAACACAGCGAGGCATTCTCTTTCTGAAGTTAATCAGGAGTGGTCAATCCCATCTTGACTCACATACTGACTTCACAAGTACTTGACTGTACCCAAAAATTTTTTGAATCTATATTAAAAATACAGACAGTCTGGCACCAAAGCATAGTGAGTTGCTTGCAAATCACCGTAGTGATCTCAGATCGGAGGGATACTTATATCCATTGGCCTTAGCTAACTACTCTTGATAGTAGAGTGTTACATTGATCACGTTCAATGCAGATGTACTCCTACATCTCACCTGGATGCCATACCAGTGTCTCCACACCACTGGTTATGAGGACAACCAACGCATATAGCATACAGCGACCTACACTTGATAAGTTATCATCCTTATTAATAACTTATCATTTGATCGTGAATAATTTAAGAACCATCTGATAAATCCTTCTTTATCGATTGATTGTGATTCTAAGGACTTCATCATAATTTAGGAGTTCATTTAAGGAAGATAGAACTTTTATGATGAACCTGCCAAGTAACTATTATTATTAGGTAATTTATATACTAATTTCAATCATCTACTACTTAGATGATTGGCTTTCCAACACTCAAGTCCAAGGATCAGTCATACAATTACAGCATCGAGATAATCACTGATGATCGAATAGAAATCCAAGTGATCTCTTGTATGGTCATGCTCAGTACTAGTTGTTGCTCCTAGATTGATTTTGATGATTACAAAGCAGATTGAAGGGATACAAACAATTGAAAAAGTCTTTATGCTCTTCAAGGGCAAAATCGTAATTTTGCTAAAATCCTGATTTGATAATATCATTTGGTAGAACAAATGATTTGAAATCTATTGATGAAAATTTCATTGTGTTTGGACTAATATTTTTGAAGTTATGAAGGTTTGAAGTGCATGAGTCAACTCATGGCACTATGAGCTGAATGGCACGAAAAAAAATTCTCATGGCACGCTGGATTTTTGGCTTGGCACGACCTGTGAGTCGACTCATGAGTCGACCCACAAGGCATGAGTCGACTCATGAGTCGACCTCTGCTGATTTGAGCCGAAAAATCCAGAAATCAGATCTTCTGGTTTGTTGCAACAGAAGTCGACTCATGAGTCGACTCCTGAAGCATGAGTCGACTCATGAGTCGACCCCTGCGACGGGAAATGACAGCAACGGCTATTTTTTTGTCCATTTTAATTGCCATTTATGCTTCCTAAAAATCCTCTAACAGTTCTTTATCTGCCTAAATTGTTTTCTCTTGCTTCTAATGCTACAAAATGCTTTAAATGATGAAAGAAATTGCAGATTAAATAGCGGATCAAACGTGAAATCAAAAGTGAAGAAAAGAGAGGAAAAAGAGAAGAACAGAAGAGAGGATCCGAAATTTGCAAGAAAAAGCCTGAGATCAACGAAATATCCATAGAGAAAAAGAGAGAGGATCCACAATATACCAGAGAGATTGTGAAAGAGAAAAGGAAGATCTTTCAAGGAGAGAATTCTTCACGCCTATCATTTCAACCTTGATCTAGAGATCATTCAAAGCTTTCAAGAGATCTTCAATCAACAATCAACCTCTTCTCAAGCGTTCAACCGTTCATTCATCTTGAGAAAATCTGAAAAAGGGGTTCTTCATTTGAGTAAAGTTTTTATTGTTATATTTGCTCATTTAAGGAGCTGTTTTTGTATTCATCTGTGCTCTAAATATTCTTACTCTTTGTGAGTTTTTGCTCTTGTTTTTGGAGGATTTCCAAAACAAGGAAAGGTTGATCCGAACCTGAAATCGGAGTGTTTTGGGTTGGCTTGTACCCGGGAAACAAGTGTTCTAGCTTGGGATAGCTAGGGTCGGAGTTTCCGACGTCCTGTATTCTAGCTTGGGATAGCTAGTGTCGGAGTTTCCGACGTTTTGTATTCGGGTTGAATACAAAGGATAGTGGATTAAAATTCCCAAGTGGGATCTTGGGGAGTGGACGTAGGTGCAAGGTTAGCACCGAACCACTATAAATCCTTGTGTTTGTGGTGTGCTTTATCGCTTTATCTTATTTCTTTATTATATCCTTGCAATACTGCTTTAGTTAATTAATATTGATTTAAAGCCATTGTTTTGTTCTTCATAAGTCATTTGTTGGGCTTAAAATTTTTAGAAACCCAATTCACCCCCCCTCTTGGGTTGCATAGCTGGGCAACAAGTGGTATCAGAGCCAGTGCTCTAGCCCTTCTTTGATCTAACAATCAAAGAGCCAAAGATCTATGGCAACCCATGTTGGAACTTCTCTAGCTGAGGGGCAATCAACAAACCGACCTCCACTTTTCAATGGGTCTAATTACACCTATTGGAAAGCTCGGATGAAGATTTTCATACAAGCACTCGACTATGATATGTGGAGTATCATAGTGAATGGTCCTCACACACCCACCAAGATTATAGATGGTGAGGAGTCAACCAAACCCGAGAAAGAATGGGATGAGGTTGACAAGAAATTGGCACAATTAAATGCCAAAGCTATGAATATTCTTTATTGTGCACTAGATGCTAGTGAATTTAATCGCATTTCTACTTGTGCATCTGCTAAAGAAATATGGAATAGGTTAGAAGTCACCCATGAGGGAACAAATCAAGTAAAAGAGTCTAAAATAAACATGCTTATACATAAATATGAATTGTTCAAAATAGAGCATGATGAGTCCATAACTGCTATGTTTACTCGTTTTACTGATATAATCAATGGTTTAAAGAGTCTTGGCAAATCTTATACTAACAGTGAACTTGTAAGGAAGATTCTCAGGTCACTGCCAAGAACTTGGGAAGCCAAGGTGACTGCCATCCAAGAAGCAAAGGACTTGAACACTCTACCTCTAGAAGAGCTTCTTGGATCCTTGATGACTCATGAACTTAGCATGATGCAACATCAAGAGGATGAAATCAAAAAGAAAAGAACCATTGCCCTCAAATCCACAACTTCACCTGATTATGAAACAGATGACTCTGAAGATGAAGATCAGGATGAGGAGATGGCTCTCATCACCCGAAAATTCAAGGAGTTTCTAAGAAAAAGGAAACAGGGGATGAGAAAGAAATTCACAAAAGGGGATCAAAGCATAGAAAAGGAGAAAGATCAAACCCTTATATGCTACGAGTGCAAGAAGCCAGGACATTTCAGATCCGAATGTCCTCAATTGAAGAAAGGTCCAAAGAAATTCAAAAAGAAGGCAATGATGGCGACCTGGAGTGCGAGTGATGACTCAAGCTCCGACGAGGAAACCTCAACCGAACAAGCCAATCTGTGCCTGATGGCACATGAAAATGAGGTAACTTCTGAATCCACTAGTAAATTTACTTTTGAAGAATTGCATGAAGCTTTCTATGATTCAATTGATGAATTAAAGAAACTAGGGAAGAAAAACAAAGAGCTGAAATTAGAAAATCAGTCCTTAGTGAAACAAGCTGAAATTCTTTCAATTGAAAAATTCACATTGATTCAAAAAAATCAAAACTTTAAGGATGAAATTAACAGGCTGAAATCTATAGTAGATAAGTTCACCTTAAGTTCAAACAAGCTAAATATGATCCTTGATAATCAGAAAGCTATATATGATAAGGCTGGACTTGGTTATAAACCCCTGAAGAAACAAAAATTTTTGAAGGATATTTATGCAAATTATTCAAGCAAAAAGCCTACAAATATTACTTGTTTTAAATGTGGAAGAATAGGACATAAATCATACACATGTCTTATTAACAAATATGCAAACACAAAGAAAATATGGGTTCCAAAAGGAACCATTCTGACTAACCTGAAAGGACCCAAGAAAGCTTGGGTACCTAAGACAGAAACTTGATCTGTGCTTGCAGGTGTGTCTAGCATCCCAAGAAGGAAACAGAAAATGGTATCTTGACAGCGGATGCTCGAGACACATGACTGGTGATGAATCACAATTCATCACGCTTGATGCTAAGGATGGAGGGATGGTCACCTTTGGAGATAATGGCAAAGGAAAGATCATCGGGATAGGTAACATTGGTATCACTCCCTCCAAATACATTGAGAATGTTTTACTAGTTAAAGGTTTAAAGCATAACTTACTTAGCATCAGTCAATTTTGTGATAAAGAAAACAAAGTCATTTTTGAATCTTCATAATTAAATCAAATCCTTTTAAATCTAAAAATTAGCATGTTCTAAAATTAGAATGATTAAAAATTTACATCAAACTGTAAAGGTTGTCCTAGTTTGATGTGAATCGATTTTTGAAAAGATATTTTTAAAATATTTTAATTATTTTTTAGATATATATTTGATATGTGTAAATTTAGTTTTAGATCTGAAATTTGATGTATATGTGATGCATTTTTATTTAGATCTGAAACTACATATATTTGATATATGAATCATCTGTTTGCATTGTGACTAGTCCTATCAACGATGGCATTAAATTTATAGGACATAGGCATGGCAATATTTATATGGAAGACTTGAATGATTTAACTAAATTAGATAATTTTTAAAGAAAACCCCCTATGAACTTTGGAAAGAAAGAAAATCAAATATTGCATATTTTCATGTTTTTGGTTGCCGATGTTTTGTATTAAATAATGGCAAAGAAAAACTTGGTAAATTTGATGCAAAATCAGATGAAGCAATCCTTCTAGGTTACTCCTCCACTAGTAAAGCATTTAGAGTGTTCAACAAAAGAACCTTAGTAGTTGAGGAGTCCATACATGTTGTCTTTGATGAATCTAACGATCTTCCTTCAAGGAAGAATAAGGGTGTTGATGATGCAGATCCACTAATAGAAGGTATGAAGGAGATCACTCTAAAAGATTCAGCAACTCCAGAAGACAAGGATCAAGAAGATGAACAAAATGAGAAAGGTGAAGAAATTCAAGAACAACCTCAAGGTACAAATGACTTACCCAAGGAATGGAGGTATGTTCACAACCACCCTAAGGAATTAATTATCGGTGATCCTATGCATGGGGTAAAAACACGTTCTTCACTTAGAGATGTACTTAATCATTGTGCTTTTGTATCTCAACTTGAACCTAAAACTTTTGAAGAAGCTGAAAATGATCATAACTGGATTAATGCTATGCAAGAAGAACTCAGTCAATTTGAAAGAAATAATGTTTGGACCTTAGTGAAAAGACCTAAAGATTATTCAATAATTGGCACAAAATGGGTCTTTAGAAACAAGTTAGATGAGCATGGAAATGTAATTAGAAATAAAGCAAGACTGGTTGCTAAGGGATATAATCAAGAAGAAGGAATTGATTTTGATGAAACCTTTGCACCTGTTGCTAGATTAGAAGCCATTAGACTTCTACTTGCTTATGCTTGCTTTATGAAATTCAAACTATTTCAAATGGATGTTAAAAGTGCATTTTTAAATGGATATATTTCTGAAGAAGTATATGTAGAACAACCCCCTGGATTTGAAAATCATGCTTTTCCCAATCATGTCTTTAGATTAAATAAAGCTTTATATGGTCTAAAACAAGCACCTAGAGCATGGTATGAAAGGCTAAGCAAATTTCTACTAAATAATGGTTTCTCAAGAGGCAATGTGGATACAACTCTATTTATTAAAAGAAACCAAAATGATATGCTAATTATACAAATTTATGTTGATGACATAATTTTTGGGTCTACTAATGAATCCCTTTGTCAAGACTTTGCTAAGCTTATGCAGGGAGAGTTCGAGATGAGCATGATGGGAGAACTCACCTTCTTCCTCGGACTCCAAATCAAACAATCAAAAGAGGGAATCTCCATCACCCAAAGCAAGTACACCAAGGAACTACTCAAAAGATTTGGAATGGAGAACTGCAAACCAATTGGCACACCAATGAGTCCCTCATGTAAGCTTGACAAGGATGATGAAGGTAAAAGCGTAGACTTAAAATACTATAGAGGTATGATTGGCTCATTATTATATTTAACTGCAAGTAGGCCTGATATCATGTTTAGTGTTTGCTTATGTGCAAGATATCAATCTAATCCTAAGGAATCTCATTTGAATGCTGTTAAAAGAATCCTTAGATACTTAAATGGTACACAAACTATAGGGTTATGGTACTCTAAGGACTCACAAATTAATTTGTTAGGATTTTCTGATGCTGATTTTGCTGGATGTAAATTAGATAGAAAAAGCACAAGTGGAACTTGCCAATTTCTTGGAGTTAACCTAATCTCATGGTTTAGCAAGAAACAAAATTCGGTGGCACTGTCTACGGCTGAGGCCGAATACATTGCAGCCGGAAGTTGTTGTGCTCAAATCTTGTGGATTAAGCAACAACTCGAAGATTTTGGAATCAAACTTAATGAAACACCAATAAAATGTGATAATACAAGTGCTATAAATCTATCTAAAAATCCAATACAACACTCAAGATCTAAACATATTGAGATAAGACATCATTTTATAAGAGAACATGTTCAAAACAAAAATATAATTCTTGAATATGTTTGCACTGAAAATCAATTAGCTGATATCTTTACAAAGGCCCTTAGTGAGGAAAGATTCTGTGAAATTAGGAGAAATCTAGGAATTCTAGATCCATTTGTCTGAAATTTCTCAATTTCCAAAGAATAGATGTCAAAATCTCTTAGAGCTTAATTTTCAACATCCATCCTGGTCCCAAAAGCTCAGGTTTATCACTCTAAAAACTTATCATTGAGCAAAATTCTTTCTCCCAAAATTTTGAATTTTTCTGGAATTTATTTGCATTTTTCCTGATTTTCTGAACTTCATGAGTCGACCCCCATGAGTCGACTCAATGGCAAACTTGTAAATCCCACCAACTTCCATCGGGTTCATTGTTTTTAAAACGGGAAACCTTGTTTATGAGACGACTCATCTTCTCGTCGTCTTCCTTCCGAAAGCCGTCCTCTCCAAACTTCTGTTTTGCTCCAAATCCAAGGATTAATTTCGAGGCAATTCTCCCTCCTTCTCTCCACCAAAAATCGCCTCCTTGAAAAGGATTTTTCTGTGCTTTCTCGCAGTGTTAGGCGCGGGTGGAATGTGCCCTAGAACTTCACCGTTCATTCAAAATCCACTTCTTTTCTCCACCAAAATTCTTCTTTACTCTTTTGTGATCCCTCCTCCACTGAATTCAAGTCTTCTTGTCTGCTACCTTATTGGATATGGCTCCAAAGATGAAACTTCCCCAAAGAAAGAAATCAATCCGAGAGCCTGAGGAAATTGTCCGAAAGAAAAGGCATGCTCAGTCTTCCACTGTTCCCAATCCAGTTTCAGTACCTGCTCAAGGTCCCTCTCAACCCTCCATAAGCCCCAGTGTAAATCTTCTTTCTGATAGAAAAGTAGAAACCGGGAAAAATATAGATTTTCGGTTCTTTGAGAAAGAAGGCTTTACTTTTGCTACCAAGATCAAAAATCAAGGATGGGAACTTTATTGCTCTCTTAAGGAAGTCACCTATGTTGATCTAGTCAGAGAGTTCTACCAGAACCTAAATTATGGAAACGGGTCTGTGACTTCAACTGTAAAGGAGATTGACATCTGTTTGGATTCTAGGATATTGGGAGAGATACTTCAGTTGCCTAGTGAAGGATACTCATATATGGAACTCCCAATTAAAGAAGAAGGGATCAGAATTATCTTAGGAGAAGATTTTTCAGGAAGTTTAAACAGATTGGAAGCAAAGCTACTGTCCATTGAGATGAGGGTCCTGCATCAGATTGTGACAAAACTATTCTTTCCTAGGAGTGGTAGACATGACTTACTATCTGGCAGAGATGTATGTGTCATGTTTCATATCATCACTCAGACCCCCCTAAACCTCCCTACACTTATGATAGAGGCCATGAGAGAAACTTTGAACAGATCCAAGGCACACTTGCCTTATGGTATGGCCCTTACTAGAGTTTTTAGGAGGTTTGGAGTTAGCTGTGAGGGGGAGACACCTACCAAGCTCTCACATGTGGACACTTTCAACCAACACAGCCTGCACCGAATGGGAATTACAAAGACTGTTGATGGTTGGATCAAGGGCTCTGAAGAAAGAGCTGAGGAGAGAGCTGAGGAAAGAGCTGAAGACAGAACTGAAGGCAGAGTAGAAGAAGGTCCATCTTCTCCTGTACATGATTTCAGGGCAGCTTCACCAGATACCCAGTTCATTCATGATACTGAGGCTGGCCCTTCTGAGTTTACTAGGATGCCCACACCAGTGTATCAGCCAGAGAGCAGAGCACCTCCATCAGAGTTCAGACTGGCTGATGATCAGATCGAGCATATATCTCAGCGTGTGGCTTCCTTGTTGTCTAGCCAGTGGAGTAGTACTTCTTTTGCACCTGGAGCTACTTCTTCTGATCAGACCATTACTCCCCACATCTCCACTATATTTCAGATGATTTCAGATCAGTCCGTCAGGATACAGCAGCTTGAGGATACAGTCTGGAGACTTACTGGCAGAGTTCTTGACTTGCAGGGGCAAGTCCTTGCATTGGCCCATCCCCAGCCACAGGAGTCTACCATTGAGGTCACAGACCTCACTGCAGAGGCTGGCAGACTCAGAGGAGCACTAGAAGGTGGATATGAGCTACTGAGGAAAGAGATCAGAGGATCGAGTGAGCATGCTACCACCCAGTTCACTGCTCTACTTCAATCTGTTTCCAGAGCACTGAACGTACTTGATTCTATTAGACTCACCCTTTCTGTTCAGTCCCTAGCATCTCAGCGTTCTCAGCCACCCAGTTCATCTCGTTCTCCTGCTCGTGCCAGAGGCAGACGGGGTAGAGGACGCACTTCTGATCCATCATCTCCTCACCCTATATCTGATGACTCTGATCATTGACTTATCTAGATCTTAGGAGTTAGTATCTTGTTCTAGGATCTATACCTTGGGGCCATGTATTGACATTTAGCTGGTTGAATTTTATGAAACAATTATGATATTAATAGAATCATCTTTTACCTATATTTCTACCTCTTTGTAATGATTATATTTTGGTTATATTTCAATCTCCGATACATCTGTTGAAATATTATCTTCTCCTTATTGTTGTTTGCTATTGATAATTGCTATATTAAGGGGGAGCAAACATCTGTGAAAAACTCTAAAGAGGAAGAAATTAAAGAATATTTTCAGAAAAGGAAAAGAAAGAGTTAACTATGTTTGATGATGTCAAAAAGGGGGAGAAATTAAAATTAAACAAAAATTGAAATTAGACAAAAAGCAAAACCCTAAATTATGAGAAAAAGGGGGAGAAATTAAATTAAAACAAATATTGAAGAAATTAAAATTAAACAAAAATTGAAATTAGACAAAAAGCAAAACCCTAAATTATGAGAAAAAGGGGGAGAAATTAAATTAAAACAAATATTGAAGAAATTAAACAAATATTGGAGAAATTAGACAAAAACAAGCATTGAAAGATTAAACAAAACTTTGAGAAATTTTGGTATCGAAATTTGGTATCAGACAGAGAAATTTGGTATCAGACAGAACTTTAATCCATCAAAAGAAAAATCATGAGTACAATGCAAATAAGTATTTTTTTTTATATATGCTCTGATATTCAAACTTGCTTTTGAAATCTTACTCACCTTGAGACATCAATAAGAAATTTGTTTTACTCTGATACATCCTACAATTTCTTTCAACTTGATCTGATACATGATAACATTTGATCCGATACAGTGTGAAGGTTTCTCTAAAATATTATAACATTTGCTCGGATACTGTATGAAATTTTCTCTGATACATTAAAAATTTTTCTTGCTCTGATACATTATAAAATCTTTTCTGATATCATTGTAAAAATTATTTTTGCTCTGATACATAGAAAAAGTTATTTATCTTCTCTTGCTCTGAAATATCTTGAACTCAAAATAATCTAATACCCTTTTCAAATCTTTAAGAAAATGGACAAACTATTTTTGCATTTATATTACATGCCAAAAGAATCATACTCTTTTCAAGCATATACACCCATAATGGATTCTTTTGAAATTAATGCATTAACATAAATATTTTTGTTCATATGTTTTGTCATCATCAAAAAGGGGGAGATTGTTGCTCCTAGATTGATTTTGATGATTACAAAGCAGATTGAAGGGATACAAACAATTGAAAAAGTCCTTATGCTCTTCAAGGGCAAAATCGTAATTTTGCTAAAATCCTGATTTGATAATATCATTTGGTAGAACAAATGATTTGAAATCTATTGGTGAAAATTTCATTGTGTTTGGACTAATATTTTTGAAGTTATGAAGGTTTGAAGTGCATGAGTCGACTCATGAGTCAACTCATGGCACTATGAGCTGAATGGCACGAAAAAAAATTCCCATGGCACGCTGGATTTTTGGCTTGGCACGACCTGTGAGTCGACTCATGAGTCGACCCACAAGGCATGAGTCGACTCATGAGTCGACCTCTGCTGATTTGAGCCAAAAAATTCAGAAATCAGATCTTCTTGTTTGTTGCAACAGAAGTCGACTCATGAGTCGACTCCTGAAGCATGAGTCGACTCATGAGTCGACCCCTGCGACGGGAAATGACAGCAACGGCTATTTTTTTGCCCGTTTTAATTGCCATTTATGCTTCCTAAAAATCCTCTAACGGCTCTTTATCTGCCTAAATTGTTTTCTCTTGCTTCTAATGCTACAAAATGCTTTAAATGATGAAAGAAATTGCAGATTAAATAGCGGATCAAATGTGAAATCAAAAGTGAAGAAAAGAGAGGAAAAAGAGAAGAACAGAAGAGAGGATCTGAAATTTGCAAGAAAAAGCCTGAGATCAACGAAATATCCATAGAGAAAAAGAGAGAGGATCCACAATATACCAGAGAGATTGTGAAAGAGAAAAGGAAGATCTTTCAAGGAGAGAATTCTTCACGCATATCGTTTCAACCTTGATCTAGAGATCATTCAAAGCTTTCAAGAGATCTTCAATCAACAATCAACCTCTTCTCAAGCGTTCAACCGTTCATTCATCTTGAGAAAATCTGAAAAAGGGGTTCTTCATTTGAGTAAAGTTTTTATTGTTATATTTGCTCATTTAAGGAGCTGTTTTTGTATTCATCTGTGCTCTAAATATTCTTACTCTTTGTGAGTTTTTGCTCTTGTTTTTGGAGGATTTCCAAAACAAGGAAAGGTTGATCCGAACCTGAAATCGGAGTGTTTTGGGTTGGCTTGTACCCGGGAAACAAGTGTTCTAGCTTGGGATAGCTAGGGTCGGAGTTTCCGACGTCCTGTATTCTAGCTTGGGATAGCTAGTGTCGGAGTTTCCGACGTTTTGTATTCGGGTTGAATACAAAGGATAGTGGATTAAAATTCCCAAGTGGGATCTTGGGGAGTGGACGTAGGTGCAAGGTTAGCACCGAACCACTATAAATCCTTGTGTTTGTGGTGTGCTTTATCGCTTTATCTTATTTCTTTATTATATCCTTGCAATACTGCTTTAGTTAATTAATATTGATTTAAAGCCATTGTTTTGTTCTTCATAAGTCATTTGTTGGGCTTAAAATTTTTAGAAACCCAATTCACCCCCCCTCTTGGGTTGCATAGCTGGGCAACACTAGTTGTTCTCTAACAACTATCCACACTCATCGTCTTGTGTCTCTACACAGTAGATCAGAGACTCATTTATCTTAAAAAAAATAATTTGTGCATCAGTCTATTTGGATCTATCATCATTCTTATAATGATCCTATGATCGAGAGTATTTAAAAATTAAATATATGTCTCTAATTTTCAACACTTTGAGAATATGTATCGAAACTAATTTCATGGACGATTCAAGGACACATCACACTTGAATGAAAAAGAACTTACCTTTTTATTGATCATATCAATATATTAAGTACAAAATTATATCTCAAAATTATTACAATGTGTCAGCTATATTGGCTTCTAGGATATATATCTAATAATACTACTTCGATCGATAAAAGAAGATTTATCGCATAGTCTTTAAATTGATTCATGATCAAATGATACACTATTACTGGGATGATAGCAATATCAAGTATAAGTCATTGTGTGCCATATGCATTGGTTGTCCTCATAACTAAATGGTATAGAGACACTGGTATGGAATGCAGATGAGATGTAGGAGTACATCGATACTAAATGTGACCAACTGTGGAGCCCTTTGCTATCAAGGGTAGCTTACGAAGGGTATGGGTATAAGTGTCCCTCTGAATTGAGATCACCACAGTGACTTGCAAGCAACTCACTGTACGTTGGTACCGGACTAACTAAGTTTTAATTCAGTAACGAAAGGTTTCTAGGTGCAGTCAAGTACTTGTCAAGTCGGTGCTGTTGGATTTCGATAACACAGTGAAATATGAATTTCAAAAATTTTTAACATGCATTCAACAATGAAAATAAAATTTAACATTTAAACTCATCTATCAGAACACAAAAGCCTTAGGAACCTCTTGATGATTACAATCAAATATCAAAATCATACATATCAAGAGAAGATCAGAAGTTATATACCATCATGAAGACCATGAACTAGTAATCTTGATATCTTCATGAAACTCCAAAGTAGAAGCTCTCCAACTGTGATCCACACGAAACTGATCAGGGCCCTTCCTAATTCATCATGGTACTGCAGCCTTCTTTCATAGTACACTGTCGATTGTCCTTCGCAAGAACTGGTTGCACCATTACTTGTATACCTTTATGACCTCCACTAAGACCTCTTTAGGAATCCTTCCTCAAAAGATCTCACCATACATAAATCAGATTATATGTTCAACACATGAATAATCTGATTTTTGGACAAGCATCTCATACTTTCCATTTTCTCTCTTCTCTTTTTTTCTCTTTTTCTCTCTCTTTTCCTTTTTTTTCTAATTTAGATTTTTTCTACCACTTCCTCATCTAATCCCACATCCAAACCACCCTTTTGATGAAATTTATGCCATATGGGGTGCCCCTTATATAAGGTGTTGGTGCAAAAATCCGCCTGCGTCGGAGAAGCTGGAGTTGTGGGGGTCGCGGTCACCGTCGGGACCTGCAAAAGAAGTCTAAATCGGAGGTGGGGTTGCTCCGGCAAGACCCTCCGACGCTCAAGTCAGTTCTCTACCTCAACAAGAATGGAGTGCTCGAACAAAAATTTTAGCAGAGTTTCCAGGTAAAAAGAGAGCTTAAAGAATAACGTATCTGGGGGTCCCCCTTTTATAGACGGAGGGGGCAACAAACTGATAGCCATGTCTGTAACCGTCTGGCAGTGGGCCACCCAGAGTCAGGAGGAGTTTGTTGCGGAGAGTAGTGGAGTAGATCCGTGGCTATCACCGGGGCGTGCCACGTGGAGTCTGCCATGGGGAGCGGAGCGACGTCCGTTGTCGCGACTTACCAGAGAATGGAAGAATCGCGTGGTATCCATCGCAGGGAGTGGAGCAGGATCGTGGCCATTATTATGGCCAGCTAGGGAGTGATGGAGCCACGTGGAATCTATTACAGGAGGTGGAGCAGAGTCGTGACTGTTGCTGCGGCCTGCCAGGAGGTCCAGGCCTGTCGGTCGAAATTCGACTAGGGTGTCTGGCGGAGAGAGGTGGCTAGCCACCCGTCCGAGAGGAGCTGGAGTCTGACTCTCACAGGAGTCCAGATGGAGTCTTCCTTCAGTCGAGGTCGGGGATGAGATCCGGCTCCCGTAGGAGTTCGGGCTGAGTCAACCTGCAATCAAAGTCAGGGATGAAGTCCGGCTCCCGTAGGAGTCCGGATGAAGTTTACCTGTAAGTGAGGTCAAGGACGGAGCCCGGCTCTCGTAGGAGTCCGGGCGAAGCCTTTCCGCAGTCGAGGTCGGGGATGAAATCCGGCTCCCGTAGGAGTCCGGACGAAGTTTACCTGTAAGCGAGGTCGAGGATGGAGCCCGGCTCCCGTAGGAGTTCGGGCGAAGCCTTTCTGCAGTCGAGGTCGGGGATGAGATCCAGCTCCCGTAGGAGTCCGGGCTGAGTCAACCTGCGATCAAAGTCAGGGATGAAGTCCGGCTCCCGTAGGAGTCCGGACGAAGTTTACCTGTAAGTGAGGTCAAGGACGGAGCCTGGCTCCCATAGGAATCTGGGCGAAGCCTTTCAGCAGTCGAGGTTGGGGACGAGATCCCGCTCCCGTAGTAGTCCGGGCTGAGTCAACCTGCAATCAAAGTCAGGGATGAAGTCTGGCTCCCGTAGGAGTCCGGATGAAGTTTACCTGTAAGCGAGGTCGAGGATGGAGCCCGGCTCCCGTAGGAGTCTTGGCGAAGCCTTTCCGCAATCGAGGTCGGGGATGAGATCCGGCTCCCGTAGGAGTCCGGGCTGAGTCAACCTGCAATCAAAGTCAGGGATGAAGTCTGGCTCTCATAGGAGTCCGGACAAAGTTTACCTGTAAGTGAGGTCGAGGATGGATCCCGGCTCCCGTAGGAGTCTGGGCGAAGCCTTTCTGTAGTCGAGGTTGGGGACGAGATCCGACTCCCGTAGGAGTCCGGGCTGAGTCAACCTGCAATCAAAGTCAGGGATGAAGTCCGGCTCCCGTAGGAGTCCGGATGAAGTTTACTTGTAAGCAAGGTCAAGGACGGAGCCCGGCTCCTGTAGGAGTCTGGGCAAAGCCTTTTCGCAGTAGAGGTCGGAGATGAGATCTGGCTCCCGTAGGAGTCCGGGCTGAGTCAACCTGCAATCAAAGTCAGGGATGAAGTCTGGCTCCCGTAGAAGTCCAAACGAAGTTTACCTGTAAGCGAGGTCGAGGAAGGAGCCCGGCTCCCGTAGGAGTCCGGGCGGAGCCTTTCCGCAGCCGAGGTCGGGGATGAGATCCGACTCCCATAGGAGTCCGGGCTGAGTCAACCTGCAATCAAAGTCAGGGATGAAGTCTGGCTCCCATAGGAGTCCGGATAAAGTTTACCTATAAGCGAGGTCAAGGACGGAGCCTGGCTCCCATAGGAGTCCGGACGAAGCCTTTCCACAGTCGAGGTCGGGGATGAGATCCGACTCCCATAGGAGTCCGGGCTGAGTCAACTTGCAATCAAAGTCAGGGATGAAGTCTGGCTCCCGTAGGTGTCCGGACGAAGTTTACCTATAAGCGAGGTCGAGGACGGAGCCCGGCTCTCGTAAGAGTCCGGGCGGAGCCTTTCCGCAGCCGAGGTTGGGGACGAGATCCGACTCCCGTAAGAGTCCGGGCTGAGTCAACCTGCAATCAAAGTCAGGGATGAAGTCCGGCTCCCGTAGGAGTCCAGATGAAGTTTACCTGTAAGCGAGGTCAAGGACCGAGCCCGGCTCCCATAGGAGTCCGGGCGAAGCCTTTCCGCAGTCGAGGTCGTGGATGAGATCCGGCTCCAGTAGGAGTCCGGGCTGAAATCTGGTAGTTGTAAAAATCTACCGCTGGAGAAGTTCAGCCGTTGGCGGAGTCCGGGGTGGTTCGGATTGGAGTAGAACCTGGCTGGAAGAAGTCTATAAGGGATTCGGGGAGCGGCTGATAATCGTAGAAAGTCGGCTGGCAGTGGAGCTTAGTGAGCGCTTAGGGTGGTTTAATAGATAACTGGGGGAACCCATTTTGAAGGAGCTCGGGTGGTGTAGTGGGAGTTCATCCGTCAGGAGAATTCAGTCAGCACTGCGGGAATCCGACTGTTGGAGAAGTCCGGGGAGATACCATCTGCGGTCGAAAGCCGGAGGAGTCTTGGGAGGGTCAATCCTGTTAAGAACTTCGGCTGAGGGTATTTTATACCCAACATAAGGTATGAAGGGGTGCCACATATTTTTTCAAGGGGTGCCAACTCTGGGCGTCCCACCTCACTTACATGCTAAAATTAATTTTTGGCATAGAATCCCATGGGTTAAGGCATAGAATAAGAGGTCTTTAACAAGTAGAAGGACTCTTCCTCTACTAAAAAAAATCAAAATGCCAAAATATGGTGCGTGGAAAGGGAGAATGCGTGAAATACCAAGAGTCCATTAAATTAAGGACTTTACATATCTCAATGCACAAAAGGAGAATCCCATTTATTTTGGTATTCAAATTCCTTGCCAGAGAAGGACTCTTCCTTCTCTTTCACATCCCACATCCCAAGACTCCATCTGATGGCGTACAAAATAATGGGACGTGTGGAAACATGTAAGAAAATTAAGAGAAGTAAAAGAGGACTTCTCTTCTCCAATGCCAAAATAAATATGGCATCCCAATAATTTTTGGCATGTAAATTCCTTCCAAGAGAACTCCTCCTTATTGGAATCATAATCATCCTCCTTATTGGCATCGTTGTCCTAATCTATGGGGTTTATCGTAATCATAAAAATATGATGCAGCAAATGATAAAATATAATACCTCATAAATAAAAGTAACTAATGTCATGCAAATGAGTAGAAAAAAATAAAGAAAAGTACCTTCGCATCTCTATGCGATTGGCTTGTAGGGTACTATTCTTTCAATCTCTCACTTGTACTAAAGCCAATCGCCCCTGTTCCTGATGCCTATGCAATCAGGATGATGATTACACTGCTGCTATGTAAGGCTTAGTGAACTAGTCCATCATAATATTTTTAATACTAACTCATTTTTTGATCATATCATGAATGAGGTGAAAGTGCCTAGGATGTGCGAGGGTTCCTAGTGAGACCACACCCAACTCAGTGATGAACCCTTTCTTCTGGTAACTTTTCTTAGCAATCTTTACTAACAATATTTAACTAAAACAAATACAGTTAGCTATTTGAAACTTTTTCAATTCACTACTCCTTTAGTACTTCTCAAGTACTTTGAGAATACTTTTCACAGTTTTCAAAAGATCCTATCAAGGATCTGCCTGAAATCAATGATTATGCATAGAACATAATTCACATCAGACTAGGTACATTGAATATATAAAACTTCTTTACACCCATTCATGTTGAACCCTTTCAACATAAATTCCATGTACCTAGACTGGGACAAGCCCTGCATCCACTTACATCTATCCTTATAGATGCCTAGTATATTGGATGCTTAACCCAAATCTATTTCATGAAAACTTTTGTGATAAGCATGTCATTGACCAGTACAATATGGGACTACCTTCCCAAAATGCTTTATGTCACTCACATATATAACTAAGAAGTTAGTGGACTTCCACTTATCTTCTTGCACACACACATGGTTCATCTATATTTGATAAAAATATTTTGACTTTCTCATCAAAAATAGAAGTACCATCTTCTCAATGCCTATTTGAATCCATAAATACATTTATCCTCCCACTAGAGACAAACTCTCTAGATGGTATGTGGCAATAATAAAAATTTAGATTGACATCCCTGTTAGCAACTTGTTGGGTCATATCCATAAATGCTTCAACCATAGTCCATACTTGGTTAATGTACAGGGAGTCCATTTTGGATATTATGATTTCAAGCCAACTGCCAGAGTCTTTACTCATGACGATCTCCGAATAGGTCAAGGAAAACACCATTCTCAATGATGTATGGTGTATCATCATTTTCAATGACAAACCATATTTGAGTGGTACATTACGCACTCGAATTGATCTTCGGTGAGGAGGTGTGTTTCATGGTTGTGCATCATCAATGAGCACATCTGGTTGAGGATCAACTTGTGGACTCTTTACAGGTTAGGATAGGTCATAGGTCTTGAACTTCTCAAGTTCAATTATCCTCCCACTGTCCCCTTCTTAGAAATTTTTTTTCTTAAAAAGTGGCATATCTACTGTCAAAATACTTTTGTCAAGTAGTGTGGTAGAAGTAATATCACATACTACTGTTAGGATAACCTATAAACTAATAGGAACCTATTTTAGCTCAAATTTATGTACATCAATTTTTTTCACATAAGTTGGGTAACCTGTCTTTTGCCTTTTCCATATCTCATATAGAGTGCTAGTTACAAATTTTGATGATATCTAACATATATAGTAATTTCTAGGATATTTCACAGAATAAGATAATAAGATTTGTGAAGTATTTTAAAGAACATATTATATCGCATATGAAGTGTCAATCTCTGGATCGAGATATTATTAGTCTTTGAACATTCATATGTTTAAGATCTAATATCTTACTTTTTCCTGAGATATGTGATCATCACATATTTATTTCTTATTCTCATTAATCATGAAGAATGGCATCATTAAGTGACAGAAATATGTGACCATAGTCCTAAAATTTATTGGAATGAGAGTAATTTTTACTCTTTACATTAATTTCAAAACTATAATACATTAGCAAAATATTTGAAATAATATTTCTGATAAATTCAGACACATAACAATGATCTGCTAGTTCCTAAACCTTACTATAAGGTTACATAGGTTCCTACAGTCACAGCATGAAGGAACTATCCATCAGTGCCAAAAGGCAAGTAGTCATCTTACTTCAGCTTTATAGTTCTAGCAACACTTTGTATAAGTAGAACCTATATAAGGTATCACATGCCCAATATTTTAAAGCTAAAATACTCAATGATAATTAATTTGTATCTCATACAAATTATTAGCAGATGCAACTTTTGCATCTTGATCCTGCTTCACACTTACAAGACAACTCTTGTAATTTAATTCTAATATTCATTATTGCTGTAATACTAAATTAGATACTCTAGTGAAGACATTTTTTACTTTTTTTCTCAACCATTCTATGAAGTTTGGTCAATAAAAAAGAATATCCTATGCAGTGATAGTAAAGATACAAATTTGTATATTAGAATATAAAAGAAGACTACTCATAATGACATACACAAGTTAGACAAAGATTTTATCTAATTGTGTCTCTCACTAATTTAACAAATTTCATAGCCCTCATCTATGAAATCGAAGAACCTCATCATGAAGTTTCTTAGTAGGGTTGAGATCTCAATTTCTCATAAAAAGCCTTGTGGATAGCACAACAAGCTTCTATGAGTTCAAGGATAAGTAACTCTTTACTAATTACAACTCATGTAACTCTCAACATAACTTTTGCCTCTAAAATACTTATAGCCTTATGGATAGCATAATAAACTATAGTATTTTAATTAAGTCATACCCTTCAATCCTATATGGTCATACCTGAATAATACTATCCTTGTGGATAGCACAACAAGATAGTACTACCAGAATATGCCATAAGCATCACTAAGTCAATATCATATCAAACATTATAGCAAGTTTTGTGGATAGCACAACAAACTCACTACAGTTTTTGACATACTCTGTTGACTTAGTTTGAGTTAACTACAATTAGCTTCATTATGCACCAAGACAGTATCAAATCAGTCCCCATAGTAAGCCTTGTGGATAGCACAACAAGCCTACTATGGTTCTTGACATAATACAGACTTAGCATGAAGGAAGGCATGGGTAGTGTTCTTAGCACTTCACTATTATGACTTAATATAATTTGAACAAGGGACTTAGGTCTCAAGCACATTTTAAATATATACATACATCATATGCAACATAAATTCTAATTCGTAACTATCGGCAAGTAAGAGTATATAGAGGAAGACAAATAGTTATGGACTTTTAAAAAAATTATCCAAACCACAGGATGATCTATGGGTCTAACCCTAGATGCATCATAGATAGAACCATCTCATGGTCAATCTTAATGCACCCCAGCTCTCCAAAAATCTGGTAGTCCATCTTCATCTCCATGAAGTCTATCATGAATGCTTGATCTTTATTTGAAAATAGAATGAAATAATTTTAATCTATTTTCAAATAATTTTTTTTCAATTATCTTACATCCATATGTAAGAATCCTAATTAACAGTTGGAAACATAACAAAAGAAAGGTTCAGCTGATAATATAATGCATCAAGGGCACCGAGCTCCTATTACAACTCTTGCAGATGTATTTATATAATCAGCTAATAGAAAAACATTCATACATACATCTATCACATGGATATTCCATAGTCCATAACAATTCAACATATATTTTATATTAATTATAAAATATTATAACAAACTACTCATGTTATTTCAATTACCATATCATTCAAACATATGTCAATCAAGATGTTAAATATATGGGTATTAGATCCATCTAGGATTTTTGATTCGGGTTCAACCCTTGACCCAAAGTTCAATTTTCAGTCAATCATTTATCATCCATTTAGTTAGGTTGACCAATTTTTAGATTAATCCTAATCCAATTAGATTAGCATAGATTCGGTCAACCATGACTCAAACCTTAATCAAATTAGATAAATGACAATTTGATCCTAATTTTAAACATGAATTCTAATCAAATTAGAACTATGAATTTGATTTAATCTATAATTATTAACTCTAATCATATTAAAATAATAAATTATAGTTAAATCAATTCATCGACAAAAATCTTAATCCATATCTGATGCTTCCATTTCATGACCAAATTTTTTCTGGCACCACACATTCCTCGGGCAACAACCAAAATGGTCGACCAATAATGGTGAGTACTCAATAATATGATGGTCGGCACTTGGATCTTAGGTGAATGCATCAAATGCAATAACCCTAAGTCTTGGTAATGTACATCCATATGTAGCATTCCAGGGCTCCACGCAACACATGCACTGGATTTCAATTTCATTGAAAATTAGATCATAGGATCTAATCTAAACTTGTCACACAAGTCTAAAGATCATGGAATTTCATATCCAAAATTTGAACATGGATTGATAACACTTTATCAAAAATAAAAATGCATCAAGAACATCAAGTAAACATTAATCAAAAAATTTGATTTTAACATAGTTTGAATTGGATCTAATCCATATCACAAAAATAATAAGAAATTTGATTGAAAATAAGAGTGACTCTGATACCACTGTTGGATTTCAATGATGTAGTAAAATATAAATTTTAAAAATTTTTAACATGCATTCAATAATGAAAATAAAGTTTAACATTTAAACTAGTCTACTGGAACATAAAAGCCCTAGGAACCCCTTGATGATTACAATCAAATATCAAAATCATACAAATCAAGAGAAGATCAGAAGTCATATACCATCATGAAGACCACAAACTGGTAATCTTGACATCTCCATGAGACTGTTGGAAAATATGTCCCAAAAGCCAATCGTCATCCAGTTGACGGTTGAGCAACCTTGTATTGTAATTGATTTTATTAATAAATAAAATATATTTTTGATATTTTCATCATAAGTTTTCATCTTCTAATGAACTCCGTTGTTGTGATGAAGTCCTTAGGACTATCTAGATTCGATAAAGAGAGGATTTATCGATTAGTCCTTAAAACTGTTCACGATCAAATGATGGGCTGTTAATAAGGACGACAGCTTCTATCGAGCATAGGTCGCTGTAGGCCATATGGGTTGGTTGTCCTCTTAATCAAGAAGTGTGGAGATACTGGTATGGCATATAGGTGAGATATAAGGGTACATCATCATTGAACGTGACCAACTTCAGAGCATTTTGCTGTCGAGAATATCTCTGATGGGATATAAATATAAGTATCCCTTAGACCTGAGATTACCTCAGTGACTTGCAAGCAACTCACTATGCTTTGGTACTGGACTAACTGAATTTCTAATTCAGTGATGAAAAACTTCTGGGCATAGTCAAGTACTTGTGAAGTCAGAATGTGATTGAGATGGGATTGACCACTCCAAGAGTTGGAGAAGAATGAGTCGCTGTATTTCAATTTAGCAAAACCTTGGCCAGGATAATCCATAAGATGGATTTGGTATTTTGAAATATAATATGGACAACCTGATCAGAGTTGACAGTTGAACTCTGAGGTATCCTATGAGCATTTTGGTCAAGGGGATGAATTATATGGAAACTATATCGGCATGGGTTTTAAGGATGTTGTTCTACATATTTGACCTATCTGACCATCGGGTACTATTGCTAGATGGTCACTTTGATTGATACAAAAATTTATTCCTGTGCTATTGGTTTAGGTTCGGACCTATGAGGTCACACACATTAGAGTTCATGATCCGATCGGATGGTTGATCAATGATTAAAAATTATTTTAGGGTTAAACGATCAATACGATTGATATTTAACCTAGTGTAAGTGTTGTAGGAGGATCGATTAGTAATTTGATTGCTAATTATCTTAATTTAATTAAGCCAATGGATTGAGATTAAGTCCAATTGAATATGATTTAATTAGATTTAGTTTGGGCTTGATTGGATCAAGTCCAATTATTTTATTGGATAAGCCAAGTGCAAGGAAAAACTAGTCCTAGTTCAATTAGGACTTGGGTCAACCTAATTTCTAATTTGATTAAAAAATTAAATCAGATTTAAATATAATTTAATCTGATTAAATTAGATTTTTAATTAGGTTAAGATCTATTTTAATTAGATTAATTTGGTTTTGGTTTGATTTGGTTTGAGAAACCAAATTTGAATAAGTCATAGATTGAATCCTAGTAAGACTAGGATTCCACATTGCGCCACCTTAGTCCCCCACACCCACTCTCTCTTATTTTGTGTGACAAAACCTTCTCTCCCAGACCTTCACGCAACTCCAAAGCTTTCCACTCTTTCTCTCTTACATGGAATGTGGTTGTGGACCAAGTCAAAGTAAGAATTAGTTTGGATTTCAAATTCTATGAGATAGAATTTTAGGAAACCAAAACTCTTTCTTTATGGCACTGATTTTATCTAGATTTTTTTTGAGACTTTTGTGGCTTTTATGGAACATATTATATGCCCTTTGCTGGTGGTCCATGGAAGAGAAAGAAGGAGGGGACGACGCCCATGAGTTGGGCACCCCTTGTCTTACCCTATTTGGATTTTTCTTGACTAGGTATTTGACCTAGACAAGGATTCTTCATATCTTATTATTTAAAACGAATCTCTTCTTGAGATTTTTATGAATTACAGAGCTTTGAGAGACCTTTGGGGCATGTAAAAATGAGGCATGCTATAACATCATCCTCAAGCTTGAATCAGCAAAGTGAGAACATCTAACTTGCAAGGTAATAGATCTGATCTATTATATTTTACATACATTAGATGTAGCATGGAAACATGTTGATATGATCAACATATAGTTCTTGCTCTTTATATTTTAATTTCTAATTTAATATCATGTAATAATCATGTAATATAATCTTAGATATAGATATTTTCTAATTTTATAAGATAAATTTTAATTTATTTTAATCTTTCGCTGCCTAATCTTAAAAAAATTTTAAGATCTAATCCTGAAATCCTAGATCTAGTTTCTTCAATTGGTATGAGAGCCTAGGTTATTTATTACATAATTATTTATACATACTTAGATTATTTTTTAGATTAGATCTAATTTATAATCTGATTGTTAAATCTAAAATTAAAATTTTTAGATCAATCACGAACTGTAGGTTGTCCTGCTGTAAGGCTTACCCCTTATAGTGCAAAGGTTGTTCTAGTTCGTGTAGATCTATCTTTAATCATAAATTTGTTAGATGTGATCTAGATTAAATTTATAATTTATTAGATTTAAAAGATATTTAAATCTAAAATAAAATCTCTTTGTTAATAATTTTTATGCAAAAAACCATCATATATTTGTTTGAAAAATTTATGCAGTTTAAAGTTGAAATTATTTCAATAACATGAACCTGTTTAGATTAGATCTAAAGTAGTTTCATACTTATTTCACTTGCATTTTGATTATGAATCAAACATGCAACTTGGTTGGTAGAACCATGTTATAAAAATATTTTATAAATATGAAAATTATTTTCAAAAAGCCGAACCTCAACCCTCAGCCCAAAATTTAATTGAGAATTAAGAAGTTGTTTGATTAAGTTCTAGGATTGTGAATTAAAGAACCTAAGACACAAACCATAACACATTGGGTTAATAGGTTAGTGAAAATTAGGTCCATTAATTAGGTTAGACCTAAGGTTAGATTAAAGATGGACTTAATTAGAGAATTGACTAAATCTAATCAATTGTTGTCTTAGATTAGGTCAAAGATTCTCTAAATGAATTGTAATAGTTGTAGTTGGTCAAGTCCATGTCTTTAACGAGAACCAAATGAACTTGATTCTTGGCTAAGCAGTCTAGCACCAACTATTAGGTTGATCTAATTGAAACTAATTATACCAGTTAGTGTCTAAGATAAATCAGACTGGTGGTTCTTAATTGGCAGCCCGCTTACCTGGCTATTTCTGTTGGTGTCTAAGGAAAGCTTTGGTAGACCCTCCCACCGATCGAACTTACCTAGCCTCTTGGTGAAATTATGTTTTGATCGGATCACTTGACTATTCGAGCTGACCCATGTTAGCTAGGTAAATCAGTGTGACTGATTTAGGTGCTCCTAGACCAGCCCTTTTAATGGTCTCCCTTAAGCTGACTTGGTGAAGCCAGTGGGAGGATCATGATAAGCTGGCTCATCTGACCTCCTCCTCTAAATCAATTAAATCTTCTAAAATTATTAGGTCCTTAAAATAAAATAGTTATGGTGATAACTAGATCATAGACTCCTATTAAGTGGATGATAATGGGTCCATCAGTTGGATAATCATTGGAGGCCCAAAGACCTGGTGCTTATCGGCTGATGGAATTGTTATTCATAATATGATTTCTTGACTGCATCTTTCTAAATGGTGGTTGTTGGGAAATGTGTCCCAAAAAGCCAATCGTCAAGCTGTTGACGGTTGAGCAACCAAGTATTGTAATTGATTTGTTAATAAATAAAATATATTTGGCATTTTCATCATAAGCTTTCATCTTCTAATGAACTCCGTTGTTATGATGAAGTCCTTAGGACTATTTAAGTTCGATAAAGAGAGGATTTATCGATTAGTCCTTAAAACTGTTCACGACCAAATGATAGGCTGTTAATAAGGACGACAGCTTCTATCAAGCATAGGTCGCTGTAGGCCATATGGGTTGGTTGTCCTCTTAACCAAGGAGTGTGGAGACACTGGTATGGCATACAGGTGAGATATAAGGGTACATCGTCATTGAACGTGACCAACTCCAGAGCATTCTGCTGTCGAGAATGTCTCTGATGGGATATAGGTATAAATGTCCCTTAGACTTGAGATCGCCTCATTGACTTGCAAGCAACTCACTGTGCTTTGGTACTGGACTAACTGAATTTCTAATTCAGAGACAGAAGGCTTCTGGGCACAGTCAAGTACTTGCGAAGTCAGAGTGTGATCGAGATGGGATTGACCACTCCAAGAGTTGGAGAAGAATGAGTCGCTGTATTTCAATTTAGCAAAACCTTGGCCAGGGTAATCCATCAGATGGATTTGATATTTTGAAATACAATGTGGACAACCTGATCAGAGTTGACAGTTGAGCTCTGGGGTGTCCTATGATCATTTTGGTTAAGGGGATGAATTATATGAAAACTATATCCGCATGGGTTCTAAGGATGTTGTTCTACACATTTGACCTATCCGGACGTCGGGTACCATTGCTAGATGGTCACTTCGATTGGTATAGAAATTTATTTCTATGCTACCGGCTTAGGTTTGGACCTATGAGGTCACACACATTAGAGTTCATGATCCGATCGGATGGTTGATCAACGATTAAGAATCATTATAGGGTTAAATAATCAATACGATTGACATTTAACCCAGTGCAAGTGTTGCAGGAGGATCGATTAGCAATTTGATTGCTAATTGGCTTAATTTGATTAAGCCAATGGGCTGAGATTAAGTCTAATTAAATATGATTTAATTAGATTTAGTTTGGGCTTGATTGGATCAAGTCTAATTGGTTTATTGGATAAGCCAAGTGCAAGGAAAGACTAGTCCTAGTTCAACTAGGACTTGGGTCAATCTAATTTCTAATTTGATTAGAAAATTAAATCAGATTTAAATCTAATTTAATATGATTAAATTAGGTTCTTAATTAGGTTAAGACCTATTTTAATTGGGTTGATCTAATTTTGATTTGATTTGATTTGGGAAACCAAATTAAAACAAGTTATGAGACAGAATCCTAGTAGGACTAGGATTCCACCTTGCGCCACATAAACCTTCTCCACGCCCTCTCTCTTATTCAACGCCAATCTCCACTTATTTTGTGCGACAAAAGCCCTCTCCCAGATCTCTCCCACGTTCACAAAAGGTCTCCTCTCTTCTTTCTTACATGGAAGGTGATTTGGATCAAATCTAAAAGGAATAAGTTTGGATTTCGAATTCTATGAGATAGAGTTTTAGAAATCCAAAACTCTTTCAATTTTGCACCGAATTTATCCAATTTTTTTTTAAAATTTTCGTGGCTTTTAGGGTTTACATTGTACACCCTTTTTTGGTGATCCATGCATGAAAATATGGAGGAGGTGCTCAAGAGTTGGGCGTCCCTTAACTTGCCATGTTTGGATAAGCCTTGACTAGGTGTTTGACCTAGACAAGGACTCTATCATATCTCTCTATATATGATGAGTTTCTTCGTGAAATTTTAAAGAGAGATAGATATTTGAGAGGCCTTTCTTCCATCCAAAAATAAGAGAGAAATACCTTTGGGTCGTGGAGATATAAAAGACGCAAGTTTGGGTGTCTAGAGAGAAAAACGTGAAGAAGAAGAGGGTCTTCTTCTTGGGTTTTTGTTTTCATATCTTTCCTCCCTCCATCTTGAGTTTTCTGAGAGTGTCTCAGATCTGAAACTCCTCCTTCTACTTTTCATCTTTGGAAGAGTCCAAATCAAGAAGAAGGAGGCACCTGATCAACCATCAAAGAAGGATCAGCGCAGCACTAGCATACTGTGCTGATTTCCTGAAGCAGGACTTCTGATCGAGATTCGTGGGCTCGTGTGGACGACTCCTAGAGGCCGGATGCGTGTGCAGCTTGCAACATCATCCTTAAGCCCGGATCAGCGAGGTTAAAGCATCTAACTTGCAAGGTAATAGATCTGATCTATTATTTAATACATACATTAGATGTAGCTAGTATAGAAACATGTTGATATGATCAACATGTAGTTCATACTATATTTATATATATTTTAATTTTTCATTTAATGCTATGTAATAATCATGTAATAGGATCTTAGATCTAGAGATCTTCTGATCTTAAAAAATAAATTTTGATTTATTTTAGTCTTCCGCCGTATGATCTTGAAAAAGTTTCAAGATATAACCCTGAAACCCTAGATCTGGTTCCTTCAATTGGTATCAGAGCCTAGGTTCTTTATTACATGATTATTTATACATGCTTAGATTATTTTTTAGATTAGATCTAATTTATAATCTGATTATTAAATCTAAAATTAAAATTTTAGATCAATCACAAACTGCAAGGTTGTCCTGCTGTAAGGTTTACCCCTTACAGTGCAAAGGTTGTCCTAGTTTGTGTAGATCTATCTTTAATCATAAATTTGTTAGATATGATCTAGATTAAATTTATGATTTATTAGATTTAAAAGATGTTTAAATCTGAAATAAAATCTCTTTGTTAATAATTTTTATGCAAAGAAATTATTTAAAGTTGAAATTGTTTCAATTACATGAACCTGTTTAGATTAGATCTAAAGTAGTTTCATGTTTATTTCACTTGCATCTTGATTATGAATCAAACATGCAATATGATTGGTAGAATCATATTGTAAAATTATTTTACAAATATAAAAATTATTTTTTGAAAAGCCGAACCCAACCCTCAGCCCAAAACTTAATTAAGAATTAAGAAGTTGTTTGATTAGGTTCTAGGATTGTGAATTGAAGAACCTAAGACACAAATCATAACACATTGGGTTAATTGGTTAGTGGAAATTAGGTCCATTAATTGGGTTAGACCTATGGTTAGATTAAAGATGGACTTAATTAGAGAATTGACTAAATCTAATCAATTATTGTCTTAGATTAGGTCAAGGATTCTCTAGATCAATTACAATAGTTGTAGTTGGTCAAGTCCATGTCTTTAACGAGAACCAAATGGACTTGATTCTTGGCTAAGTGGTCTAGCACGAACTGTTAGGTTGATCTAATCGAAACTAATTAAACCAGTTGGTGTCTAAGGTAAACCAGACCGGTGGTTTTTAATTGGGAGCCCGCTTACCTGGCCATTCATGATGGTGTCTAAGGCAAGCTTTGGCAGACCCTCCCACTGATCGAACTTACCTGGCCTCTTGGTGAAATTATGTTTTGATCGGATCACTTGACTATTCGAGCTGACCCATGTCAGCTAGGTAAATCAGTGTGACTGATTTAGGTGCTCCTAGACCAGCCCTTTAATGGTCTCCCTTAAGCTGACTTGGTGAAGTCAGTGGGAGGATCATGATAAGCTGGTTCATTTGACCTCATCCTCTATATTATTTAATCCTCTAAAATTATTAGGTCCTTAAAATGACAAAGTTATGGAGATAACTGAGTCATAGCCTCCCATTAAGGTGTTTGATAATGAGTCCATTAACTCAATAATCATTGCAGACCCAAAGGCCTGGTGCTTGTTGACTAATGGAATTATCACTCATCATATGATGGCTTGAAAGTGTCTCTCTAATGGTGGTTAGGTGAGCCAACCAAAGTTGGGCTTAATCATTCGTTGGTTAGATACACCAAGTATGATCATGTTAATGGTTGGACCTAACCGGATCCTTACAGTGGAGGCCAAAGCCTACTGATTAGGTTTCTGGGGCAAAATTAAAATTACTAGAAATTATTTAGAGAAATAATTGGTTATGAACCTACCCTTAGATGTACATGGGTTGACCAACCAAAGTTGGGCTTGTGTGCAGTCTAAGTGGATTCTAGTACCCGCTAAGGAATTAGGGTAATTCCTTGAGTTGGAGGTAGAGGCTACCAATTCGAATAAAATAGTGGGAGAAACCTTTTGATTAAAGTCCAAATCTTTAGGTTTAATGAATCAATTACTAATTAGGTTATGGTTCTCCTTTGTACAAATATGGCCACTTTCCTATCACTCCGATCATTGTTGGACAATGATAAGTTGGTGGGACCCAACTTCGGTAGCTGGTACCGAAAGTTGAAGATAGTCCTGGAGCATGAACGGATCCTATATGTGATAATAGATCCTGCACTTGAGGAGCCAGCTGTCAATGCACATGGAACAATCAGAGACACTTACCAGAAGTGGCTCAGTGATCGGACCACGGTGCGCTGTATCATGCTGGCTGCCATGAGCGACGAGTTCAGTCGCAGATTCGAGATGGCTCAGCCAAAGGACATGCTTCAAGTGTTGGAGGATGCCTTTGGCACACCCGATGACATGGAGAGGCACAAGACTAGTTGTGCCATCTTCAACGCCAAAATGCGGGATGGTGCCTCTGTCACTGATCATGTATTGTACATGATCGAGCTGATGGAATGATTGAGCAAGCTCGACTTTTCTTTGCATGAGCAGCTTGGGAAAGATGCAATACTGAACTCGCTGCCCAAGTCTTATCTCCCATTCCTCACTCATTATAGAATGACAAAGCCTGAAGAGAACTACCACAGGTTACTGGGGTTACTTCAGAACTTTAAGAAAGATCACCAACTCCATAAGGAGTCGGTGAACTTAGTGGGAGGTTCATCTTCTGGTTCTCGACCCTTTAAGAAAGGGAAGAAGAACAAGAAGAAGAAAGTAAAGAAGGTGCAAGTTCAGGCTAGGACAACTGTGTAGTGTCAGACCAAAAAGATCAAACCCGATAAGAGTCAAGCTGAATGCTTCTTTTGCAAGAAGCGGGGGCACTGGAAGAGGAACTGTCCCCAGTACATTGCCTCCCTAGACCCGAACAGGCAGAGAAAGCAGCAAGTTGTTGCTGGGCAAGGTATTTATATGATAACTCCTTGCAATTTCTCTATTTGTGATATAACTGACTGGGTATTGGATACCGGTAGCCCTTACCATATTTGCAATTCATTGCAGGGGTTGCAGGTCAGTAGGAGATTCGAGCAAGGCGAGAGGTTCCTGAACGTTGGAGATGGAAGACCAGTTCCAGTTCTAGCATTAGGAATCTTGAAACTTGTATTTGAATCCCATATCGTTGTTCTTAATGATTGTCATTTCTGTCCCAGTTTCTTTTTAAATGTCATTTCTGTAGGCCTTCTGGCCAAAAATAATTATGAAATTTCAATAAAGAAATAAATTTGTAATATCATTGAGAATGGTGTTACTATTTTTTGTGGACATTTGAACAATGGTGTGTATATGTTATCACAACCTGTTAATGTAGTCTATTCAACTGGCAAGCACCCTAGATTAGATAGTGTGTCAGATATCTACTTATGGCACTGTAGGCTAGGTCATATAAACAAGAACAGAATAAACAGGTTGACTCAAGAGGGAATCCTCGAAGTAAGTGATTGTGAATCACTTCCAACCTGTGAGTCCTGTCTTCTTGGTAAAATGACCAAGTCACCTTTTACTGGAAAAGGTGAGAGAGCTACTGAGCTCTTGGGCCTAGTACATACTGATGTATGCGGATCCATAAGCACCAGTGCTAGAGGTGGATATTTCTACTTCATAACTTTCACGGATGACCTATCCCGATATGGATATGTCTATCTGATGAAACATAAGTCGGATTCATTTGAAATGTTCAAACGATTCCGAAGTGAAGTAGAAAAACAAACTGGGAAGAGTATTAAAACTCTTTGATCTGATCGAGGAGGAGAATACCTTTCTAGTGAATTTCTCACATATCTAGGAGAGAATGAGATTCTCTCCCAATGGACTCCTCCAGGAACACCACAGCATAATGGTGTGTCTGAAAGGATGAATCGGACTCTGTTAGACATGGTCTGATCCATGATGGGTTTTGCTAGCTTGCCGATATCCTTCTGGGGATATGCACTCGAATCGGCTTGTTATCTATTAAATAGGGTTCCAAGTAAGTCTGTAATTAAGACTCCATATGAGATATGGACGGGGCGTAAGCCAGCACTTTCACACCTTAGGGTCTGGGGGTGCCCGGCCTATGTCAAACGATTAGTCACAAACAAACTTGGACCTAGATCTGACAAATGCTCATTCATAGGGTACCCCAAAGAGACAAAAGGATATTTTTTCTACCATGCTGATGAACAAAAGGTGTTCGTCAGCCTTAAGGCAATCTTTTTAGAAAAGGAGTTCCTTGGTGAAGGAACCGTTGCCTCTAAGGTTGAACTTGATGAAGTTCAACAGGTAGAAGGACCGACACCAATAGCTGAACCTGAGTCGGATATGATTAGATCAGATCCGGAGCCCAATATACCTGTACCATTAAGGCGATCCGGTAGAGTACCGCATCAGCCGGACAGATACTACGGTTTCTTGGTCCGGGACGGTGATCCCATCGAACTTGATGAGAATAATGAGGATCCGATCACCTATATGGATGCTATGCAGAGACCTGATTCCGAGAAATGGCTTGAAGCCATGAAATCCGAAATGGAGTCCATGAAGGTCAACGATGTATGGACATTGGTTGACCCACCTAAAGGGGTTAAATCCATTGGGTGTAAATGGGTCTTCAAAAGGAAGAGGGGCGCAGACGGAAAGGTGGAGACCTATAAAGCCCGTCTGGTTGCCAAGGGGTATCGTCAACGTTATGGTATTGACTATGACAAGATATTTTCTCCTGTGACAATGCTCAAATCTATTCGGATAATGCTTGCAATAGCTGCCCATCTAGATTATGAGATCTGGCAGATGGATGTAAAGACAGCTTTTCTTAATGGAGAGCTGACCGAAGAGGTGTATATGATACAACCTGAGGGGTTTACATCCACAGATGAGTCCAAGGTGTGCAAGCTTCAGAGATCCATTTATGGATTGAAGCAAGCTTCTCGGAGTTGGAACATGCGTTTTGATAAGGTGATCAAAACGTATGGCTTCATTAAGAATGGAGAAGAGCCCTGCATCTATAAATGGGCAAATGGTCCAGTTGTGGTATTCCTTATCTTGTACGTGGATGACATTCTCTTAATCGGGAATGACATCCCCGCACTACAGGGAATAAAAGTTTGGTTGTCATCACAGTTCTCCATGAAGGACTTAGGTGAAGCATCCTACGTCCTAGGGATGAAGATCTATAGGGATAGATCTAAAAGGATGCTTGGGTTATCCCAGTCCATGTACATAGATACTGTGCTGAAGAGGTTCAGCATGGAGAATTCCAAGAAGGGCTATCTACCGATAGGCCAAGGAATTTCTCTCTCTAAGAAGGATTGTCCGACAACTCCTGAAGAGAGAGAGCGTATGAGTAGAGTCCCATATGCTTCAGCCGTGGGATCTATCATGTACGCCATGACATGTACAAGACCAGATGTGGCATACTCACTAGGAGTAGTGAGTAGATACCAATCTGATCCTGGAGAAAACCACTGGAAAGTGGTTAAAGCCATCCTTAAGTATTTGAGAAATACTAAGGACCAATGGTTGATTTATGGCGAGTCAGATCTGAAACTTGTGGGGTTCACAGACTCTAGCTTCCAATCTGACCATGATGACAGCAGGAGTGTGTCGGGTTATATCTTTACTCTGAATGGTGGAGCCATCTGCTGGAAGAGTTCCAAGCAGCATACTGTGGCAGACTCTGTTTGTGAAGCAGAGTATATCGCAGCATCAGATGCCGCGAAGGAAGCAGTGTGGCTGAGGAAATTCATCAACGAGCTCGGAGTAGCACCCTCCCTCGATGGTCCGGTCCTGCTCTACTGCGACAGCACTGGTGCCATAGCTCAGGCGAAGGAACCCAAAGCACATCAGCGGACGAAGCACATCTTGCGCCGCTTCCACCTGGTCCGAAAAATCGTGGATCGAGGTGACGTCGACCTTCAGAAGATCTATGGAAAGGAGAACCTAGCCGACCCCTTCACTAAAGCCCTGGCAATAAAGGAGTTCGACAACCACAAGTCGAAGATGGGTATTAGATACTGTTCCGAGTGGCTTTAGGACAAGTAGGAGTTGTTGGGAAATGTGTCCCAAAAAGCCAATCGTCAAGCTGTTGACGGTTGAGCAACCAAGTATTGTAATTGATTTGTTAATAAATAAAATATATTTAGCATTTTCATCATAAGCTTTCATCTTCTAATGAACTCCGTTATTATGATGAAGTCCTTAGGACTATTTAAGTTCGATAAAGAGAGGATTTATCGATTAGTCCTTAAAACTGTTCACGACCAAATGATAGGCTGTTAATAAGGACGACAGCTTCTATCAAGCATAGGTCGCTGTAGGCCATATGGGTTGGTTGTCCTCTTAACCAAGGAGTGTGGAGACACTGGTATGGCATACAGGTGAGATGTAAGGGTACATCATCATTGAACGTGACCAACTCCAGAGCATTCTGCTGTCGAGAATGTCTCTGATGGGATATAGGTATAAATGTCCCTTAGACTTGAGATCGCCTCATTGACTTGCAAGCAACTCACTGTGCTTTGGTACTGGACTAACTGAATTTCTAATTCAGGGACGGAAGGCTTCTGGGCATAGTCAAGTACTTGCGAAGTCAGAGTGTGATTGAGATGGGATTGACCACTCCAAGAGTTGGAGAAGAATGAGTCGCTGTATTTCAATTTAGCAAAACCTTGGCCAGGATAATCCATCAGATGGATTTGATATTTTGAAATACAATGTGGACAACCTGATCAGAGTTGACAGTTGAGCTCTGGGGTGTCCTATGATTATTTTGGTCAAGGGGATGAATTATATGAAAAGTATATCCGCATGGGTTCTAAGGATGTTGTTCTACACATTCGACCTATCCGGACGTCGGGTACCATTGCTAGATGGTCACTTCGATTGGTATAGAAATTTATTTCTATGCTACCAGCTTAGGTTTGGACCTATGAGGTCACACACATTAGAGTTCATGATCCGATCGGATGGTTGATCAACGATTAAGAATCATTATAGGGTTAAATAATCAATACGATTGACATTTAACCCAGTGCAAGTGTTGCAGGAGGATCAATTAGCAATTTGATTGCTAATTGGCTTAATTTGATTAAGCCAATGGGCTGAGATTAAGTCTAATTAAATATAATTTAATTAGATTTAGTTTGGACTTGATTGGATCAAGTCCAATTGGTTTATTGGATAAGCCAAGTGCAAGGAAAGACTAGTCCTAGTTCAACTAGGACTTGGGTCAATCTAATTTCTAATTTGATTAGAAAATTAAATCAGATTTAAATCTAATTTAATCTAATTAAATTAGGTTCTTAATTAGGTTAAGACCTATTTTAATTGGGTTGATCTAATTTTGATTTGATTTGGTTTGGGAAACCAAATTAAAACAAGTTATGAGACAGAATCCTAGTAGGACTAGGATTCCACCTTGCGCCACATAAACCTTCTCCACGCCCTCTCTCTTATTCAACGCCAATCTCCACTTATTTTGTGCGACAAAAGCCCTCTCCCAGATCTCTCCCACGTTCACAAAAGGTCTCCTCTCTTCTTTCTTACATGGAAGGTGATTTGGATCAAATCTAAAAGGAATAAGTTTGGATTTCGAATCTATGAGATAGAGTTTTAGAAATCCAAAACTCTTTCAATTTTGCACCGAATTTATCCAAATTTTTTTTAGAATTTTTGTGGCTTTTAGGGTTTACATTGTACACCCTTTTCTGGTGATCCATGCATGAAAATATGGAGGAGGTGCTCAAGAGTTGGGCGTCCCTTAACTTGCCATGTTTGGATAAGCCTTGACTAGGTGTTTGACCTAGACAAGGACTCTATCATATCTCTCTATATAAGATGAGTTTCTTCATGAAATTTTAAGGAGAGATAGATATTTGAGAGGCCTTTCTGCCATACAGAAATTAGAGAGAAATACCTTTGGGTCATGGAGATATAGAAGATGCAAGTTTGGGTGTCTAGAGAGAAAAACGTGAAGAAGAAGAGGGTCTTCTTCTTGGGTTTTTGTTTTCATATCTTTCCTCCCTCCATCTTGAGTTTTCTGAGAGTGTCTCAGATCTGAAACTCCTCCTTCTACTTTTCATCTTTGGAAGAGTCCAAATCAAGAAGAAGGAGGTACCTGATCAACCATCAAAGAAGGATCAGCGCAGTACTAGCATACTGTGCTGATTTCCTAAAGCAGGACTTCTAATCGAGATTCGTGGGCTCATGTGGACGACTCCTAGAGGCCGGACGCATGTGCGGCTTGCAACATCATCCTTAAGCCCGGATCAGCGAGGTTAGAGCATCTAACTTGCAAGGTAATAGATCTGATCTATTATTTAATACATACATTAGATGTAGCTAGTATAGAAACATGTTGATATGATCAACATGTAGTTCATACTATATTTATATATATTTTAATTTTTGATTTAATACTATGTAATAATCATGTAATAGGATCTTAGATCTAGGAATCTTCTGATCTTAGAAAATAAATTTTGATTTATTTTAGTCTTCCGCTGTATGATCTTGAAAAAGTTTCAAGATATAACCCTGAAACCCTAGATCTGGTTCCTACAGTGGTTAGGTTAGCCAACCAAAGTTGGGCCTAATCATTCATTGGCTAGATGGGCCAAGTATGGTCATGTTAATGGTTGGACCTAACCAGACCTTTTCAGTGGAGGCCAAAGCCTACTGATTAGGGACTGGGGCAAAATTTAAATTACTAAAAATTATTTAGAGAAATAATTGATTATGAACCTACCCTTAGATGTACATGGGTTGGCCAACCAAAGTTGGGCTTGTGTGCAGTCTAAGTGGATTCTAGTATCCACTAAGAAATTAGGATAATTCCTCGAATTGAAGGTAGAGGCTACCAATTCGAATAAAATAGTAAGAGAAACCTTTTGATTAAAGTCCAAATCTTTAGGTTTAATGAATCAATTACAATTATACACTTTCCTATCGCTTCGATCATTATTGGACAATAAAAATTTGGTGGGATCCAACTTTGGAAGCTGGTACCGAAAGTTGAAGATAGTCCTGGAGCATAAGCATATCCTATATGTGATAACGGATCCTGCACCTGAGGAGCCAGCTGCCAATGCACGTGGAACAGTCAGAGACACTTACCAGAAGTGGCTCAGTGACCGAACCATGGTGCGTTGCATCATGCTGGCTGCCATGAGCAACGAGTTCAATCGTAGATTTGAGATGGCTTAGCCAAAGGATATGCTTCAAGTGTTGGAGGATGCCTTTGGCACACCCGATGATGTGGAAAGCCATAAGACTAGTTGTGCCATCTTCAATGCCAAAATACGGTATGGTGCCTCTGTCACTGATCATGTATTGTACATGATCAAGCTGATGGAGTATTTGAGCAAGCTTGACTTTTTCTTGCATGAGCAGCTTGGGAAAGATGCAATACTAAACTCGCTGCCCAAGTCTTATCTCCCATTTCTCACTCATTATAGAATGACAAAGCCTGAAGTAAACTACCACAAGTTACTGAGGTTGCTTCAGAACTTTGAGAATGATTACCAACTCCACAAGGAGTCGGTGAAATTAGTAGGAGGTTCGTCTTCTGGTTCTCGACCCTTTGAGAAAGGAAACAAGAACAAGAAGAAGAAAGTGAAGAAGGTGCAAGCTCAGGCTGGGACATCAGTGCAGGGCCAGACCAGAAAGATCTAGCCCGATAAGAGTCAAGCTGAATGCTTCTTTTACAAGAAGCAGGGGCACTGGAAGAGGAACTGTCCTCAGTATATTGCCTCCCTGGACCCAAACAGGCAGAGAAAGAAGCAAGCTATTGCTGGACAAGGTATTTATATGATAACTCCTTGCAATTTCTCTATTTGTGATATTACTGATTGGGTATTGGATACCGGTAGCCCTTACCATATATGCAATTCATTGCAGGGGTTGCAGGTCAGTAGGAGATTCGAGTAAGGTGAGAGGTTCTTTAACGTTGGAGATGGAAGACCAGTTTCAGTTCTAGCATTAGGAATCTTGAAACTTGTATTTGAGTCCCATACCGTTGTTTTTAATGATTGTCATTTCTGTCCCAGTTTCTTTTTAAATGTTATTTATGTAGGCCTTCTGACCAAAAATGATTATAAAATTTTAATAAAAAAATAAGTTTGTAATATCATTATGAATGGTGTTTCTATGTTTTGTGGATATTTGAACAATGGTGTGTATATGTTATCACAACCTGTTAACGTAGTCTATTCTACAGGCAAGCACCCTAGATTAGATAGTGTATCAGATATCTATTTATGGCACTGTAGGTTAGGCCATATAAACAAGAACAGGATAAACAGGTTGACTCAAGAAGGAATCCTCGAAGTTAGTGATTGTAAATCACTTCCAACCTGTGAGTCCTGTCTTCTTGGTAAAATGATCAAGTCACCTTTTACTGGAAAAGGTGAGAGAGCTACTGAGCTCTTGGGCCTAGTATATACTGATGTATGCAGGCCCATAAGCACAAGTGCTAGAGATGAATATTTCTACTTCATCACTTTCATGGATGATCTATCCAGATATGGATATGTCTATCTGATGAAACATAAGTCGGATTCATTTGAAATGTTCAAACAATTATGAAATGAAGTAGAAAAACAAACTGGGAAGAGTATTAAAACTCTTCGATCTGACCGAGGAAGGGAATACCTTTCTGGTGAGTTTCTCACATATCTAGGAGAGAATAAAATTTTCTCCCAATGGACTCCTCCAGGAACACCACAGCATAATGGTGTGTCTGAAAGAAAAATCAGACTCTGTTAGACATGGTCCGATTCATGATGGGTTTTGTCAGCTTGTTGATATCCTTCTGGGGATATGCACTCGAATCGACCTGTTATCTGTTAAATAGAGTTCTAAGTAAGTCTGTAATTAAGACTCCATATGAGATATGAACAGGGTGTAAGCCAGTACTTTCACACCTTAGGGTCTGGAGGTGCTCGGCCTATGTCAAACAGTTAGTTACAGATAAACTTGAACCTAGATCTAACAAATGCACATTCATAGGATACCCCAAAGAAACCAAAGGATATTTTTTCTACCATGCTGATGAACAAAAGGTGTTTGTCAGCCTTAAGATAATCTTTTTAGAAAAGGAGTTCCTTGATGAAGGAACCATTGCCTCTAAGGTTGAACTTGATGAAGTTCAACAGGTAGAAGGACCGACACCAATAGTTGAACCTGATTCGGATTTGATTATATCAGATCTGGAGCCCAATGTACTTGCACCATTAAGGCGATCCGATAGAGTACTGCGTCAGTCGGATAGATACTACAG
This sequence comes from Elaeis guineensis, assembly GCF_000442705.2. Taxonomy (NCBI): domain Eukaryota; kingdom Viridiplantae; phylum Streptophyta; class Magnoliopsida; order Arecales; family Arecaceae; genus Elaeis; species Elaeis guineensis. Next base: position 36,311,632 of record NC_026003.2, on the reverse strand, counting down.
TTTCTTGGTTCGGAACGATGATCCTATCGAACTCGATGAAAATGATGAGGATCCGATCACCTATATGGATGCAATACAGAGACCTGATTCTGAAAAATAGCTTGAAGCCATGAAATCCGAAATGGAGTCCATGAAGGTCAATGATGTATGGATATTGGTTGACCCACTTGAAGGGGTTAAACCCATTGGGTGTAAATGGGTCTTCAAAAGGAAGAGGGGCACAGACAGAAAGGTGGAGATCTATAAAGCCCATCGGTTGCCAAGGGATATCATCAATATTATGGTATTGACTATAACGAGATGTTCTCCCCTATGGCAATGCTCAAATCCATTCAGATAATGCTTGCAATAGCTGCCTATCTGGTTTATGAGATCTGGTAGATAGATGTAAAGACAGCTTTCCTAAATGGAGAGCTGATCAAAGAGGTGTATATGATACAACCTGAGAGGTTTACATCCATAGATGAGTCCAAGGTGTGCAAGCTTCTGAGATCCATTTATGGATTGAAGCAAGCTTCTCAGAGTTGGAACATGCATTTTGATAAGGTGATCAAAATGTATGACTTCGTTAAGAATGGAGAAGAGCTCTGCATCTATAAATGGGCAAATGGTTTAGTTATGGTATTCCTTGTCTTGTACGTGGATGATATTTTCTTAATCAGGAATGACATCCCTGCACTACAGGGAATAAAAGTTTGGTTGTCATCGCAGTTCTCCATGAAGGATTTGGGTGAAGCATCCTATATTCTCGGGATGAAGATCTATAAGGATAGATCTAAAAGGATGCTTGGGTTATCTCAGTCTACGTACATAGATATTGTGCTGAAGATGTTCAGCATGGAGAATTCCAAGAAGGGCTATCTATCGATAGGCCATGAAATTTCTCTCTCTAAGAAGAATTGTCCGACAACTCCTGAAGAGAGAGAGCGTATGAGTAAAGTCTCATATGCTTCGGGCATGGATCTATCATGTACGCCATGACATGTACAAGGCCAGATGTGGCATACTCACTAGGAGTAGTGAGTAGATACCAATCTGATCCTAGAGAAAACTATTGGAAAGTGGTTAAAGCCATCCTTAAGTATTTGAAAAATACTAAGGACCAATGGTTGGTTTATGGTGAGTCAGATCTGAAACTTGTAGGGTTCACAGACTCTAGCTTTCAATCTGACCATGATGACAGCAGAAGTATGTCAGGTTATATCTTTACTCTGAATGGTGGAGCCATTTGCTGGAAGAGTTCAAGCAGCATACTATGGTAGCTCTGTTTGTGAGACGGAGTATATTGTAGCATCGGATGCCGTAAAGAAAGCTGTGTGGCTGAGAAAATTCATCACCGACCTCGAAGTAGCACCCTCCCTCGATGGTCCGATCCTGCTTTACTGCGATAGTACTAGTGCCATAGCTCAGGCGAAGGAACCCAAAGCACACCAGTGGATGAAGTACATTTTGCGTTGCTTCCACCTGTCTGGGAGATCATGGATCGAGATGACGTCGACCTTCAGAAGATCGATGGAAAAGAGAACCAGACCGACCCCTTCACTAAAGCCTTGGTGATAAACGAGTCCAATAACCACAAGTCGAAGATGGGTATTAGATCTGTGCCGAGTGGCTTTAGGACAAGTAGGAGTTGTTGGAAAATATATCTCAAAAGCCAATCGTCAACCTGTTGACGGTTGAGCAACCTTGTATTGTAATTGATTTGTTAATAAATAAAATATATTTTTGTATTTTCATCATAAGTTTTCATCTTCTAATGAACTTCATTGTTGTGATGAAGTCTTTAGGACTATTTAGGTTCGATAAAGAGAGGATTTATCAATTAGTCCTTAAAACTGTTCATGACCAAACGATGGGCTGTTAATAAGGACGACAGCTTCTATCGAGCATAGGTCGCTGTAGGCCATATGGGTTGGTTGTCCTCTTAACTAAGGAGTGTGAAGACACTGGTATGGCATACAGATGAGATATAAAGGTACATCATCATGGAACGTGACCAACTCCAGAGCATTCTGCTGTCGAAAATGTCTTTGATGGGATATAAGTATAAGTATCCCTTAGACCCGAGATCACCTTAGTAACTTGCAAGCAACTCACTGTGCTTTGGTACTGGACTAACTGAATTTTTGATTCAGTGACAGAAGGCTTCTAGGCACAGTCAAGTATTTGCAAAGTTAGAGTGTGATCGAAATGGGATTGACCACTCCAAGAGTTGGAGAAGAATGAGTCGCTGTATTTCAATTTAGCAAAACTTTGGCCAAGGTAATCCATCAGATGGATTTGATATTTTGAAATACAATATGGATAACCTGATTAGAGTTGACAGTTGAACTCTGAGGTGTCTATGAGCATTTTAGTCAAGGGGATGAATTATATGGAAACTATATCCGCATGGATTCTAAGGATGTTGTTCTACACATTCGACCTATCTGGCCGTCGGGTACCATTGCTAGATGGTCACTTTGATTGGTATAAAAATTTATTTCTATGCTACTGACTTAGTTCGACCTATGAGGTCACATACATTAGAGTTCACGATCTGATCATATGGTTGATTAACAATTAAGAATCATTCTAGGGTTAAACGATCAATACGATTGACATTTAACCTAGTGCAAGTGTTGCAAAAGGATTGATTAGCAATTCGATTGCTAATTGACTTAATTTGATTAAGCCAATGGGTTGAGATTAAGTCTAATTAAATATGATTTAATTAGATTTAGTTTGAGCTTGATTGGATCAAGTCCAATTGGTTTATTGGATAAGCCAAGTGCAAGGAAAAACTAGTCCTAGTTCAATTAGGACTTGGGTCAATCTAATTTTTAATTCGATTAAAAATTAAATCAAATTTAAATTTAATTTAATCTGATTAAATTAGGTTCTTAATTAGATTAAGATCTATTTTAATTAGATTGATTTGGTTTTGGTTTGATTTAGTTTGAGAAACCAAATTTGAACAAGTCATAGATTGAATCCTAGTAAGATTAGGATTCCACCTTGCGCCATCTTAGCCCCCCATGCCCACTCTCTTTATTTTGTGTGACAAAACTTTCTTTCCCAGGCCTTTATGTATGCCCAAAGCTTTCCACTCTTTCCCTCTTACATGGAATGTGGTTGTGGACCAAATCAAAGTAAGAATTAGTTTAGATTTCAAATTCTATGAGATAAAATTTTAGGAAATCAAAACTCTTTCCTTATGGCACTGATTTTATCCAGATTTTTTTTGGGATTTTCATGGCTTTTATGGCACATATTATGTTCCCTTTGCTGGTGGTCCATGGTAGAAAAAGGGGGGGCATCCTGTTTGAATTTTTCTTGACTAGATATTTGACCTAGACAAGGATTCTTCATATCTCATTATTTAAAATGAATATCTTCTTGAGATTTTTGTAAATTATAGAGCATTGAGAGACCTTTGGGGCATATAAAAATTAGAGAGAAAGGGTGTTAGGGAGTGGAGATATAATAGACACAAAACTAAGTGTCTGGATTTGAGCAAAGAGAAGAAGAAGAGGATCTTCTTCCAAGGTTGCTGTGTTCACCTCTTCTCTTCCTCCATCTGTGAGTTTTTGAGAGTGTCTTATATCTAAAACTCTTCTCCTATTTTTCATCTTCGGAAGAGTCCAAATTAAGAAGAAGGAGGCATCTGATCAACCATCGAAAAAGGGTCAGACATTACTAGCATACTGTGCTGATTTTCTGGACCAAGACTTCTGATCATGATTCATGGGCTCATGTGGATGACTCCTAGAGGTTGGATGCGTGTGCGGCTCGCAACATCATCCTCAAGCCCAGATCAGCAAAGTTAGAAATCTAACGTGCAAGGTAATAGATCTGATCTATTATATTTTACATACATTAGATGTAGCATAGAAACATGTTGATATGATCAACATGTAGTTCTTGCTCTTTATATTTTAATTTTTGATTTAATCCTATGTAATAATCATGTAATAGGATCTTAGATCTAGAGATTCTCTAGTTTTATAAGATAAATTTTAATTTATTTTAGTCTTTCGCTGTCTGATCTTGAAAAAATTTTAAGATCTAACCCTGAAATCCTAGATCTGGTTCCTTCAGAGACTTCAAAGCAAAAGCTCTCCAACAGTGATCCATATAGGACTGATCAGGGTCCTTCCCAATTCATCATGGTACTGCAGCCTTCTTCCAAAGTGCGTTGCCGATTGTCCTTCGCAAGAACTAATTGCACCATCACTTATATGCCTTCATGACCTCTACTAAAAGCTCTTTAGGAACCCTTCCTCAAAAGATCTCACCACACACAAATCAGATTATATTTTCAACACATGAACAATCTGATTTTTGGACAAGCATCTCATACTTTCTATTTTCTCTTTTCCCTTTCTTTCTACTTTTCTCTCTCTTTTCCTTTTCTTTTTCACTTTAGATTTCTTCTACCACTTTCTCATCCAATCCCACATCCAAACCACCCTTTTGATGAAATTTATGCCATATGGGGCATCCCTTATATATGGTATGAAGGGGTGTCACATATTTTTCCAAGGGGCACCAACTCTGGGCGTCCCACCTCACTTACATGCTAAAATTAATTTTTAGCATAGAATCCCAATGGTTAAGGCATAGAATAAGAGGTCTTTAACAAGCAGAAGGACTCTTCCTCTACTAGAAAAAATCAGAATGCCAAAATATGGTGCCTTAAAAGGGAGAACATGTGAAATACCAAGAGTTCGTTAAATTAAGGACTCTACATATTGAATGCACAAAAGGAGCATCCCATTTATTTTGACATTCAAATTCCTTGCCAGAGAAGGACTCTTCCTTTTCTTCCACATCGCACATCTCAAGGCTCCATCTGATGGTGCACAAAATAATGGGACATGTGGAAACATGTAAAGAAATTAAGAGAAGTAAAAGAGAAGGACTTCTCTTCTCCAACGCCAAAATAAATGGGGCATCCCAATAATTTTTGGCATGTAAATTCCTTCCAAGAGGACTCCTCCTCCTCTTCCATGCTCCATATCCCAAGCACCATCACATGACACAAGGATTAATGAAAAATGCATGGAACTTGAAAGAAATTAAGATACCCAGTTAAGGACTCTTCCTTCTTAACATCAAAATAAATGGGCGTACTAAATTTTTCTTGCATGGCTTTTAGTGTGGAGGAGGCTTATTCATATGGAACTCTTTTATATAAATCAGATAAACCAACTAATAAGTAGATGGTTCAAATCCAATCACATTAGATCAACGCAACAAGCAAAGGGTTAGCACAAGCACATTTGCACTGAACTCAATTGGAAACTTGGTTAATTCATGTGCTAGCAATTTAGTTAACTCATTAAATTTATAATAAATTTAAATAGATTAGATAAATATTAAATTTTTATTGTGTGTGACCCATTGAGTTTCAAATCTAGCCAGCAGTAGACCCAAACTCTCGACGTAACCCTAATCCGATTGAATTAGGTCAGCTCGAGAGTCTCAATCAACTAGGACTCTTCCTAATTAATTTTTGAATTATTTTTTTTTTAATTTTGATGAGTTCATAAATCAAGATTAATGTCTAGCAATATATCATGACTATCTAAAAGATTTAAAATTTGATAAAAATATCAAAATTATCCTTTCGTGGTGAGTTACCATGCAATTCAATCCTTCAATCACACAATATTCCGAAAAGGCCATGGGTATGAAGTATGTCAAACTCAAATATCTATCCATATGTATCTTGATCTGATGATGATGACTCAGTTGATGAACTAGTAAAAAATATTTTTATGTTCATCCCTGCTCTGGCCAAAGACTCTTAGAGTCATCATCCTATGAGATCACATAGGATGTTCTCTCCTCCTACAAGGAGTGACCGATTCTTTATTGACCACTCACAATCTCCATACATTCTTCACCATATCCAGAATATCTCACATACATCTCAAAGCGGTATGCTAGAAAATAAACCAAAATAAAGGTCCATGTACAAAAGGTACCATGGTGATCTCAGGTCAAAGGATCACATGCACCACTCCTACTGAAGAACCATCTATTGATATACTGTAAGACTTCATCAGATGTTCTTTTAGTGGATCAGTTTAGTGAATGATAAGTGATATATTTTTTATTTATTGAAGATATTTTTGATAATTTATGGTGCTAACATCTTCTTAAAAACCTAATTTTATGAATAAATTATTTTTTTATAAAAATAAATAATTTTAAAAAAATATGAAATTAGAGCATATTTATAAAAAATAGATATTAATTTAATTAAGTAATTTAAGTATCAAAATGATAAAAAATTTTAAAAATTTAATACATATTTTTTCTAATTTTTTAGGCAAAAATCGGAGCAAAAATGAGTCAAAATACCCTTAAAAAAGCTTAAAAAAAACCTCTAATGCACGGTGGACTGATCGGTCGATCCACAAAGCCAGGACATGATCCACAGAAAATATCACGTAGTCCATAGGTATGGCTCACAGTGAGAGAGGGGTTTTTACATGATCCACGGCCCAGAAGTGATCCATTATGCGATCGAACGGTTGAGGACACTCCTGACTGTGTTAAAATTTAAATTGCGTGATCCAATGGCCCAAAATTAATCTCTGGTATGATCGAATGGCTGTGATTTGATCCAACTTTGTTAAGAATTAAAACTATGGATTTTGATCAGATCTGGACGGTCCGAAGCTCATTTGACGGTCAGAAATATTTCTAAGGAGATTAATATGATTTCTAAGGGTTTTAGGACTCCTTTTCCTACCAAAAAATTATAAAAATTTATCTATAAATAGGAGGTCTGAGAATAAGCTTTGTGAGCAGAAAAATTGAGAAAAAGTAAAAAAAATAAAATAGCTTTAGGAACCCAAGGAAAAGGAGAGAAGTCAGTTCGCTCTATGGAGTACGAGGAAGATGAAGAGGTCATCAACCATCTTTTCGATGAGGCTTGACTGATCAACTTCAGATCTTTATTATAATTTTATTTTTTAAAATTTTTTATACTTAAATTTTAATTTTAATTAATGCAAAATTTATTTTCTTGTACTTTAAATTCTATCTTTTATTTTTCGCAAGTAGATACTAGGATCTAGTTAGTAGATCTTAGTACCAATTTATTTTATGCTTTTTAAATTTTTATTATTTATTTTTATTGCAAGTAGATGCTAGGATCTAGTTAGTAGATCTTAGTACTCGATTTATTTTTTATACTTTTAATTTTTTTTCCCGACTTAAATTGCTTTCTCCAAAATTTTATTTTTCTTTTGCAAAATCAAAGATTTCAAATCAAAATCTTACCTTCTCTGTGAATTCGACCTGACTCACTACTTTCTATATATATTTAATTTTTATTAAAGTCAAAATTAGATTGATAATCACGATGTTCTAACGACAGCATCTTGATCCTATCAATTTTTGCACCGTTGCCGAAGAAGGCAATAATTTTAATATTTGATTTCTTTGATTTTCTTGTAAATATAGCTTACTAACTTTTTTTTTATCTTTGTGTAGAAAAAAAAGAGAGAAAAATTCAGAAAAGAGATAGAAAGCTTCCAATTTTGCTTGGTGAGATCAATCCTAACCCTAACCCTAACTATTTTTTTTATATTAATTACTATTTTTTTTAAATTAACCTAAAATTTACCCACATAAACTTAATAAAAATTGCATGATAAGAGTAGAAACTTAATTGTTAGAAGCATTCATCATCTTAGAATTTTTTTTGATGATTACTGGAGACAAGGTAAGCTTTCAAGTTTGATTAATTTTATGCATCTAATTTAGTTGCATAGAACCCCTTGTTTGAAATTGGTTGTGCATATTCATCTCAAATCAATTTAAGGACAACACCCATAACAAGATAAGGTGGAGATTTTATCACCCTTCTTTAGTCCAAAAATAACCAACCAGCATCCTGCATTAACCCAAACCTAACTAAAATCAAGTAGACATTGACCCCTAGGATCAATTGAGTTCAGTTTGAGTATGGTGGTGAAGTCAAGTGCAAAGTAAGTTCGGACTCACCCCTGAAACTGGTGTCTAAGGCTAAAGGTTACAAAGGCTCAGCCTAATTGGACTCGTGGTTATTTAATTGGTTCCGTTAGCTTATCTAGCTAATTTAATTGGTGTCTAAGGCAAGCAACGGAGGGACCCCCACGACCCCACCTCTTACCTAGCTAGTTAAAGGAAGTGATAACAAACTCAATTTGTATTTAGGCTAAGCTACTCTATATCAAACTGTTAGGTCTAAGAAACTCATAGGTGTCTAGGTTTAATTGCTTGCTAACTTGATTGCAATTAACACTTAACCACAACTAATTCTTCTTATCTTTCGTCTTTAGGTCTAGAGCTTTCTTAAGGATCTCACCTTTAGAACTTCTCTCTTTCTTTCTCTTCTCTTCTTTTTCTTCTTCTTCTTTTTCTTAAAAAAAAAATTGAATCATATATTAGGGTTTGCACTGGTATATGCATGATAGAAGATCTCTTTATCCTAACCTAATTGAACCTAATCTTGAAATTGAACGGCTGATTCACGTGAAACCTGAAAATCAAATGGTTGGAGACCCTAGAGAACCACCTAGATAGATGAATAAATATTTTATTCCTTCTACATATAACCCATCGACTTGTATCCACTTACCTGATATCCTGGCAAACCATATGAGATCAAGTTGACCATAATCCAGATGCTCCCATCTTTCTATGGAAACATCAATGAAGATCCTTACAAGCATCTAGATGAGTTCTTAGAAATCTGTTCCATGGTGAAAATTCAAAATTTTACTGATGATGTACTTAGACTGACCCTATTCTCCTTTTCGCTTAAGGACAAAGCCAAGTACTGGCTTGGCACAATAGGGAGACCAATCCGAACATGGGCTGAAATGCAGTATGAGTTTCTTAAGAAATTTTATCCTATAAGTCTAACCAACACCATGAGGGGAGCCATCACTGGATTTGCTCAACTTCCAGGAGAATAAATTCATAAATCATGGGAGAGACTTAAGAACTTCTTAGAAAATGCCCACATCATGGTCTATCTAAGTGGCAAATAGTTCAAGCTTTTTATGAGGGTTTAGGTGATCAATACAGATAGATGGTAGATGCATCTTGTGAAGGTGCATTCATGAGTAAGAGTGAGGATGAAGCCAATACTTTGTTTGAAACTTTGAGTAAAAATTTGATCAATCATGCTTCATTATCTTTCTATGAAAGATCAATCCCTCACCAAAAGCGGTAAAAATTTTTGAGATCAAGCAAACAGACTCTAGTCCTAAGGCCGATTTGAACCTAATAGCCCAAAAATTAGATAACGTCGACCTTCTTGCCTAGAAAATAGATCAATTCCTAACCCTAGGTCAATAATCTTCTACACAATATACATAACCTTCAAATTATCAGGAGATTTATTCTATCTGTGCTAGCCCAGCCCATCATATGAGTGAATGTCCTACGGCTGCACAGTTTTCACCGTTCATCTAAGAATAAATTCAAGCTGCCCAAGGTTACTCCAAGCCTGTCAATGATCCATTCTCTAACACATATAATTCAGGCTGGAGGAACCATTCTAATTTTTCTTAAAGACCTCAACAAACTCAAGCTCAGACCCAAATTCCTCCTCTACAAAATTTTTAGAGTAGGCCTCCATACCAGAATTATGCCTACAATAGAGATCAGCCTAGTCAGCCTATCCAGCCACCATATCATAATCAGCCACCATACCCACCTCCTCAATAGACTAATCTAGCCGATGATAGATTTAATCAACTTCAACAATTGATTATGACCCAATAGCAATCTATCGCTAGGTTAGAAGCACAAATAAGATAGTTAGCTGAGTCTACGATGAGGAGAGAACCAGGTCAATTACTAAGCCAACCAGTACTAAATTCCAAAAATAACCCATCCACCCCCCAACCCCCTAGACCAAGTCATCAATCTAATATCCCACTTAAGAATCCCCAATTTGAGAATGCCAAAGCAATTTCTGAGCTTAGAAGTGGTAGGATTCTTAAGGACCCATATCCAGACTAGGTGAGAGAGGCTAGTACTGATGCTAGCCAAAATAAGAATTTGAAAGAAGAGGTTAGTACTGAGCTAACCCAATAGAAGAATCTGAGTCAGAAATTATTACTAAATCGAGTGAAAAAGATAAAGATGAGTTACTCGAGACATATAAACCAAAAGTTTCATTTCCTTCAGTCCTAGAAGTCAGTTCTTCTCGTAAAAAATAAAGAGCATGCAACGAGGAATTAATGAAATTATTTAAGCAAGTTCACATTAATCTACCCCTCCTCGATGCAATTCAACATGTCCCAGCTTACGCTAAATTTTTTAAAGAACTTTGCACCCAAAAGCATGAGCCACAAAAAATAGAGAGAATTGTGCTATCTGAGAATGTTAGTACAGTCCTGTTGAATCTATTACCTCAGAAAATGAAAGATCCTGGTGCTCCTTTGATTTCATATGTTATAGGAGGCATCACCTTTGATCAAGCCCTATTAGATTTAGGAGCTAGTGTTAACCTACTTCTAACCTCAGTCTATAAAAAATTTGGGATAAGAGAACTGAAACCCACGTGGGTTATTTTGCAACTAGCCGATAGGTCTGTGAAGATGCCACGGGGTCTGATTGAAGATATTATAGTCAAAGTCAACACATGTTATTTTTCAGTAGACTTTCTCATACTTGATATGGAACCATCCCAAGAGCTGAATCAAAATCCCATAATTTTAGAATGTCCATTCCTAGCCACTGCCAATGCCAATATCAATTGTAAAACAAGAGCTATGGATATTTTTTTTGGGGATCAAAAAGTGAGAATTAATATTTTTAATACCTCAAAGTATGCTCAAAAGGAGGAAAGCTGTTCGGTAATTAATCTGATAAATGAGATAGTTGAAACTGATTCCTCCTTAGATTTGAAGAAAGAAGATTTTCTGGATGAACCCATTGAAGAAATCCAAAACTAGGAGATGAATGTCTTGTTCGATTCACCTCACCCAGCACATTCACTACTTTGGTCAATGAAAATGAACCCTTATCTAAGTTAAAAACTGAACCACTATGTCCTTCAATTCAGGCCCCACCACAACTTGAACTGAAACCTTTGCCTGAATTACTTAAGTATGTATTTCTAGGACTTGAGAAAACCCTGCCAGTAATCATTGCTTCTGATCTAACCCTCGAGCAGGAAGACCATTTACTGAATGTATTGAAAACACATAGGGAGGCCATAGATTGGACCATTGCTGATTTATAAGGTATTAGTCTGTCAATATGCATGCACCATATTTATACAGAGGATAATGCCAAACCTATCCGAGAAATGCAAAGATGGCTCAACCCGAATATGCAAGAGGTAGTCAAGAAGGAGGTAATTAAATGGTTAGATGCTGGTATCATTTATTCTATTTCAGACAGCCATTGTGTGAGTCCTACTCAAGTTGTTCCAAAAAAATCTAGACTCATGGTTATCCATACTGACCATGGGGATATAGTGCCAACACAACTTTCTACTGGGTGGCGTGTCTGCATAGATTATAGAAAACTCAATGCAGCCACCCGTAAAGATCATTTTCCTTTACCCTTTATTGATCAAATCTTAGAGAGACTAGCTGGCCAACAGTATTTTTGCTTTTTAGATGGATACTCAGGATACAATCAGGTAGTAATCTACCCAGAGATCAGGAAAAGACCACCTTCACATGCCCCTATGGAATCTTTGCTTTTCGTAGAATATCTTTCGGACTATGTAATGCACCTGTGACCTTTCAAAGGTGCATGATGTCAATATTTTCAGATATGGTAAGAGATTTTCTAGAGATATTCATGGATGATATTTTAGTCTTTGAAGAATCTTTTGAGAGTTGCCTCAACAATTTGAAGCTAGTTTTAAGTTGGAAAAAGAGCAATTTCATGGATAAACAAATATCCTGGAGTGATTTACTATTCAGCAAAACTTTGAATGAAGCTCAAATGAATTATATCACAACTGAGAAAGAATTACTAGCTATAGTATTTGCCTGGGAGAAGTTTCGATCATACTTGTTAGGATAAAAAATCATAATTTATTCAAATCATACAGCTTTGAGATATCTGCTTTCAAAGAAAGATGCTAAACTACGATTGATTAGATGATTTTACCGCTATAAGAATTTGATTTTGAAATTCGAGATAAGAAGGGATCTGAAAATATTGTAGCAGATCACCTATCGAGGATCCTAGTTGAAGATTGTGAACCTGCATCAATTGGAGAATCTTTTCTGGACAAGCAACTTCTAGTAGTTTCACACACAAAGGGCCCTTGGTTTGCAGATATTGTGAATTACTTAGTAGTTGAATAAATTCCTAATGGTTGGTCTAAGAATGAAAAGGATCATTCTTTGCTCAAATCAAGTATTATTTTTGGAAAGATTCTGAATTTTTTTGAATTTGTGCTGATCAGATCATTCGTAGATGTGTTCTAAAACTGAACAATTGAGTATCTTGAAATTCTGTCATACTCTTGCTTGCAGAGAATATTTTTCTGGATGAAAAACTACAGCCAAAGTATTGCAAAGTGGATTTTACTGGCCCACATTAAGGATGCTTATAATTTTAGTCAAGAATGTCTTAGGTGTCAAACTTTAGGAAACATTTCAAAGAAAGACATGATGCCTTTGAACCCCATCTTGGTAGTTGAAATTTTTGATGTTTGGGAAATTAATTTTATGGGACCTTTTCCACCCTCCAATGGTATTGAATATATTTTGGTGGCCGTCGATTATGTTTCTAAATGGATTGAGGCAATAGCAACACGAACCAATGATCATAAGATAGTCATAAAATTTATTCAAAGGAATATCTTTTTTAGGTTTGGATTTTACATGCTATCATTAGCGATGGAGCTACCCACTTCACAAACTATCATTTTCGAATATTGCTGTGAAAATATGGGGTCACGCATAAGATAGCTACACCATACTACCCACAAACAAGTACCAAGTTGAAGTATCCAATAGGGAGATCAAGAACATCCCACAAAAGACTATTAAGCCCGATCGTAGAGATTCGTCAGATCGATTAGATGATGCATTATGGGCTTCTAAAATAGCTTATAAAAATTCTATTGGAATGTCTCCTACAGATTGATTTATGGAAAAGCATGTCATCTTCTGGTAGAACTTGAACATAAAGCATATTGGGCAATTAAGCAACTGAATTTTGATTTGAAACACGCTGGTTCCAACCGGATGTTGCAACTAAGTGAATTGGATGAATTGAGATGAGAGGCTTATGAAAATTCATGAATTTATGAAGAGAAAATGAAAGCCTTCATGATAAATACATTTCAAGGAAAACCTTTGAGCCAAACAGAAAGCTTAAGGGGTTAAGACACTCAATAGTAGTACAACATTATAAAAAAAAAGAGAAAAAAAAAATCAATCAATAAATGAAGGACAGAAGTAACAATATATTTGTGCATATGAAGGTTAATAATTTGGAGATAAAGGTAGCGATAATTTGAAAAAGTTCAAAAAAAGTTTAGTGTTCTTAGTTTAACTCTCATATTGAACATCAGTGGCCCTTTGAAAAATTATTTGATAAAATTTGAGATTTTAAGTTAAACGGTACTTGATTCTAAATTCTTTCTTTACTCGAGGATGAGCAAAGTTCAAATTGGGAGGTATGATAAGTGATATATTTTTGTATTTATTAAAGGTATTTTTGATAATTTATAATGCTAACATCTTCTTAAAAACCTAATTTTATGAATAAATTGAATTTTCTTGTAAAACTAAATAATTTTTAAAAAAATATGAAATTAGAGCATATTTATCAAAAATAGATGTTAATTTAATTGAGTAATTTAAGCATCAAAATGATGAGAAATTTTTAAGAATTTAATACATATTTTTTCTAATTTTTCAGATAAAAATCGAAGCAAAAATGAGTCAAAATACCCTTAAAAAAGCCTAAAAAAGACTCCGGTGCACAGTGGACCGACCGATCGGTCCATAGAGCCAGGGCACAATCCACAGAAAACTTTACGCGATCCACAGCCGTGTTTCACAGTGAGAGAGGGGTTTTTATGTGATCCGACGGCCCAGAAGTGATCCATTATGTGATCGAACGGCTGAGGATGCTCCCGACTATGTTAAGGATTTAAATTACATGATCCAATGGCCCAGAACCAATTCCAAGCATGATCGGATGGTTGTGCTTCGATCCGACTTTGATAAGAATTAAAATTATGGATTTTGATCAGCGCTGGACGGTCCGAAGCTCATCCGACGGTCAGAAATATTTCTAAAGATTTTAGGACTTTTTTTCCTACCAAAAAATTATGAAAAATTTATCTATAAATAGGAGGTCCAGGAATAAGCTTTGTGAATAGAAAAATTAAGTAGAAAGTGAGAAAAAAAATAAAAAAATAAAATAGCTTTAGGAACCTAAAGAAAAGAAGGAGAGAAGCCAGTTCGCTCTATGGAGTACGACGGAAGATGGAGAGGTCATCAACTATCTTTCCGACGAAGCTTGGTTGATCAATTTCAGATCTTTATTATAGTTTTATTTTTTAAAATTTTTTATACTTGAATTTTAATTTTAATTAATATAAAATTTATTTTCTTGCACTTTAAATTTCTATCTTTTATTTTTTGTAAGTAGATGCTAGGATCTGGTTAGTAGATCTTAGTACCAATTTATTTATACTTTTTAAATTTTTATTATTTATTTTTATTACAAGTAGATACTAGGATCTAGTTAGTAGATCTTAATACCCGATTTATTTTTCATACTTTTAATTTTTATTTTTTGACTTAAATTACTTTCTCCAAAATTTTATTTTCTTTTTGTAAAATCAAAGATTTCAAATCAAAATCTTGCCTTCTCTGTAGATTCGACTCGACCCACTACTTTCTATATATTTTTAATTTTTATTGAAGTCAGAATTAGATTGATAATCACGATGTCCTAACGACAGCATCTTGATCCTATCAGTGAACTCATTCTCTAATGAGCATCTATATCCTTGTATTAGTGTCACCACACAAGTGGTTGTGAGATCAACCACCCTCTCCATTGAGCATACATAGGATACACCAGTCTTATCAGTATCATCGATCTCTGACTCGATGATCTAACGACTGAGAATATTTTAGATTAGAGCTATCAAGATTTTAGGTCTCACTGGCATGATCTCATCATGGTCCTAAAATCATTGCCCTAATCTATGGAGTTTATCATAATCATAAAAATATGATGTAGTAAATGATAAAATATTATATCTCATAAATAAAAATAACTAATGTTATGCAAAAGAGTAGAAAGAAAATAAAAAAAAATTTCTTCGCATCCCTATGCGATTGACTTGTAGGGTACTATTCTTTTAGGTGTGTGAGTTAAGATAGGATTGACCCCTTCGAATTAGTAGGAGTTAATGTATCAATGTATTTCAATTTAGCAAGTAATCCATGTGATGGATTTGAAAAAGATTCAAATACAATGTGGATGACTTATCTAAGATTGACAGTTAAATTCTAGATCATCTTCGAGTATTAGGATCAAAGAGATAAATTATATGGTAACCATACGCCAATAGGTTCTTGAATGTTACTTCACCTTCATTTGATCTATCGGATGTTGGGTTACCATTGCTAGATGGTTACATCGATTGGTTTAGAAAGTTATTTCTGTGCTATCGATTTAGGTTCGAACCTATGGGGTCACACTCAAAAGAAGTTTTTAACTGATCAATGATTGAGATTCGTTCAAGAGCTTAATTATCAATTTGATTGATGGTTAACCTTATACAAAAGTTGTAATAAATTAATTCACCAAGTGTTAGTGAATTCATAGAGAATTAATTAGCAATTAGATTGCTGATTAGTTCAATTTGATTAAGCAAAGAGGATTAAATAAAATCTAATTGAATTGGATTCAATTAGGTTTGATTCAATTAGGTTATGAGATGACCTAATCACTAAGGGAGAATAGTCTTTGATTTGATCAGGACTTTAGTTCAATTAATTTTTAATTTGATTAAAAATTTATGAACCTAATTAGATTGGATTTCATATATTTTATTTGGACTAAACCAGATATGATTTGGTTTGGATTCAAATAAGAAAATTAAGAGTCCTTATTGGAATAGGACTCTTCTCCCTTGCACCGACCCACTTTGCACGCCATCTATCTCCACGCATATTTTGGCATCCCATATTTTTTTGAGCATGGTTTGGCGTGAAATCATGAGTAGGGGCGACAACATACCAAGAGTCTATGATCTCTAAGACTCTTCTCTCTACCTCTTTACACGCCTATAAAAGGGGCTTTTGTAGTTTTTTTTATGTGTGTAAGATACCAGAAGAAGAATTCTTCACATGAAGGGGCTTGGGGCATGGTTCATGGTATGAAAAATAGAGAGGAGAGTCCTCTCTCTTGGTATGTGTGCGTAAAAATTTGAATTCTAGATTTTTAATCCTAAAGATTTGGGAAGAGAGAATAAATTAAAAAAAAATTATTTTTCTCTCCATCTTTCTTTCACTTCTTCATCTCCTCTAGAAGTCTATCTTCAACCTCTGAAAAGATTTTAGAGACTTGAAGAAAGGATCCATATCAGCTAAGAAAAAGATCTTCACGTGAGCTAGCACTCCCGAGAAGACCGATCAGATTGGGGCTTCGAGTGGATTTTTCATAGAGAATGGATGCATGTGCAGCTGCGAGCAACCAGCAAGAATCCTCTCTACCATATCTCTCAACAGTGGTGATCATCGATCCATGCTCAGGTATTGAGTTTTGAACTTAGATTAAAAGTAGATGTGATCTACTGCTCACATACACGCATGCTGATTTTATCTTCAGTGTTTTCATATTTTATTTGCAACATATCATGTCATAGATCCTACAGTAGGTTAATTTGATAATTAGATCATATGTATATTAGATTAATTTGATTAATCTAATTATCTTTTATGATAATTTATTTAAAAAATTTTGAAATACATACATGAAATCACCTACATTCTCCAATAGTGGTATCAGAGCTTAGGTTCATTATAACATGATTTATATGTATATTAAATCTAAAATTTAATTTTATTTAGATCTGATATGTAATATTTAGATATAAATTTAATTAATGATAGATCATACAAACTGATATAAGGTTATCCTGCTGTAGGGTTTACCTCTTACAGTGAAAAGATTATCCTTATTTGTGCTGATCCTTGATAAAATCTGATTTTATGTCATGAATGTGATGTTTATAATCTGATTTAGATGTAATCTAAAATTATAATCAGATCTGATATAATTTAGATTAGATCTAAATTTATGCATATATGATATGTGATTAGATTAGATGATCCGATTAGCAAGTACTTGGATTGGGTTGATCATCAAGCCGTCCGATCATAGGAGCAAGAAGGGTTTAAAGGCCCTCTCTTTTCATTCGATAGGATACTCTTATGATGTATAGAGGTGCTATATGATTAGATCCCATGAAGAGAAATGCAAAAGAAAGAACTTATTTTTGTGTAAAACTCTAGATCTTGAAATCCTAGGTTTGTTGTATGTCATATAAAGTTGTATGAAAAATAAAGTATCTAATTTATATGATTAAAATTATTTTAATCATTATAAAATAAAATCTTGAATTATAAAAGTTTTAGATATCATCTAAAAGTGTTATGATTGATTTTATTTTAGTATTATGCAAGAATTTTCAAATCTAAAACTCTTTAAATTATGCTCACATAATTACTAAGCTGACCCAATTTTGAACTAAGTTGACTCAATCCCCTTGTGTAGCCGGCTCAATGTTGATTGAGTCGATCAGTTTCAGAATAAAAAATCTTTGCATAATATTTATTATAAATTATTTATAAAATAAAAAAAATTAAAATTATTTAAATCCTAAACCTAAATCCATATTGATACTGAACTTAATTGAAAATTAAGTCAAAGATCGATTAGATCTAGAATTATGATTTAAGATCTAATGACATTGCATAAAATGTGAGGGCATGGGTTAGCTTAAATCAGGTTCTCTTAACTAGGTTAGACCTAAGGTTAGAATCAAAAATTAGTGGACTAACTAAAAAAATTGATTAAATCTAATCAAATATTAAATTAGATTGAATCATAATTTCTCTAGAACCAATATAATAGTTGTAGATGGTCAAGTCCATGTCTTTGATTAGACCAAATAGACCTTGATTATAACTCAATGGTTGAACCCGAATCATTAAATTGATCAAATCAAAACTAATTAATCAATTGGTGTCTAAGATAAGTTCGACATTTCGATCGGTGATTTTTAATTGAGAGCGGCTTATGTGGCCATTTCTATGGTATCTAAGGCAAGCTTAGTAGACCCTCCCACCGATCTCGCTTATCTGGCTAATTTGATGAATTATGTCTTGATTAGACCACTAAGTGATTCGAGTCGACCCATGCCATTAAGGTTGATCAATGTGACTGATCTAGGTGCCAGTTCAACCAGCATGACCTTAATCTAATTCAATGACTTGGTGAAGTCTGTAGAAGGATTGTGGTTTACTGGTTAATCTCTTCTCTTCTCTTGACTCATAAATTAAATCTTCTAAATTATTAGATCTCTAAAATAAGCTAGTTATAGGGATAACTAAATCATAGCCTCCCATTAAGTTGGGTGATAATGGGTCTGTTGGTGCAAAAATCCGCCTGCGCCGGAGACATGCGCCACCACCATGTGCTCCACGACAACCACCGTCCTAGGTGTTCCGGTAAGGTCGGCATGCGCTACTTCCACCGTCCCCGCAACAAGTTCTACTGCCCCACCATCGGCACCGACCGCTTCTGATCCCTCGGCCCTGACGACATCAAGGATCCCGCCACGGCTTGTGACGAAAGCTCTGCCCCCTTGATCGGTGTCGCCCCGTTCAGCTACTCCAAAATTCTCAGGCGGAACACCTTCACCGATCGTCCCCATTATTAAACCCCTGTTGGTGAAGGAATTCTCCCTCGAGCCCCCTTTAAGGCGACAGGAACCCTCAGCGGCAGTTTGACAATCGGAGAACTCACAGACTACTGTTCTCCTCCTCGCACTCTTCCTAGTCCAAGGCATCCTCTTGAGATTGGCCTCCGGGGTGGAGGCCCCGGTGGGGGAACCCCTCGGAGAGACTCGGGGGACTGGGGATGGCAGAGAGCCGGCAGAGATGGCAAAGACTGGTGTGAGGGATGCTCGAAGTCGGAAGGACACCTATGGAGTGGCTGAGTGGCTAAGCTCTCAGGCGAAGTGAAGCCCCTGGAGGAAAGGTGGGGGCTTAAATAGGCAACGGAGCCTGGCGCAGTTATGGTGGCAGACATCCCTAGGCCAACCAGTGCCCACCACGTGTCACCCTCACCACGGCATAGGGTTGATCGTTCGCGGATTTTTATGGCGTGATGCTTAGGATCGCGTCCTGGTGGGAATTTTGAAAAGACTTTTCGGGTCGCCCTAATCAGAAAAAGGCTCCAGCATGCGCGCATTAAATGCCAAGATTTCGAGGGCGGTCGTGGGCAGACTTCAAGGAAATGACTTTGGCTGTGAAAATTTTTTGTACTTCCTCCGATCGAAACTCGAACTCGAAAGTAGGGGGACTGGTGTTGGGTGTAAAACCTCCCCCAGTCGAAGTTCGTGTTCGAAGGGACCCCTCGGGGATACTATAGGCAAGCTTCATCCGGACTCTGTCTTCTACTTCGACTGCAGACAAGCTTCATCCGGACTCCTACGGGTTCTGGACTCTGTCTTCTACTTCGACTACAGACAGGCTTCGTCCGGACTCCTACGGGAGCCAGACTCCATCTTCTACTTCGACTGCAGACAAGCTTCGTCCGGACTCCTATGGGAGCCGGACTCCGTCTTCTACTCCGACTACAGACAAGCTTCATCCGGACTCCTACGGGACCCAGACTCCGTTTTCTACTCCGACTGCAGACAAGCTTCATCCGGACTCCTACGGGAGTCGGACTCCATCTTCTACTTCGACTGCAGACAGGCTTCATCCGGACTCCTACGGGAGCCGGACTCCGTCTTCTACTCCGACTCCAAACAAGCTTCGTCCGGACTCCTACGGGAGCCAGACTCCATCTTCTACTTCGATTGCAGACAAGCTTCGTCCAGACTCCTACGGGAGCCGGACTCCGTCTTCTACTTCGACTGCAGACAAGCTTCGTCCGGACTCCTACGGGAGCCGGACTCCGTCTTCTACTTCGACTGCAGACAAGCTTCATCCGGACTCCTACGGGAGCTGGACTCTGTCTTCTACTTCGACCGCAGACAGGCTTCGATCGGACTCCTACGGAAGCCAGACTTCGTCCCCAACCTCAATTGCCGGAAGGCTTCGCCCGAACTCCCATGGGAGCTGGGCTCCATCCTCGACCTCGACTGCTGGTAAGCTTCGTCCAGACTCCTACAGAAGCCAGACTTCGCCCTCGACTTTGATCGAATGAAGACTCCATCCGGACTCCTACAGGAGCCGGACTTCATCCTCGACCTCGAACGATGGTAAGTTCTGTCCGGACTCCTACAAGAGCTGAATTTCATCTCCAATCTCGACTACAGACAAACTTCATCCGAGCTCTTATGGGAGCCAAACTTCATCCCCAACTTCGACTGCAGGAAGACCTCGTCCGAGCTCCTATAGGTGCCGGACTTCGCTTCCGACTCCAGCTACAGACTCCAACCGAACATCGACTGACAAGTCTGGACCACCTGGCAGGCCGCAGTAATGCATAGCACTGCTCCACTTCCTGTGACGGATTCCACGTGGCTCCATTACTCCCTGGCAGGCCACAATAATGGCCACGATTCTGCTCCACTCCCTGCGGCAGTTCCTACGTGGCTCCATTACTCCCTGGCAGGCCGTAATAACGGCCACTATTCTGCTCCACTCCCTGCGGCGAATCCTGTGCGGTTCCACCACTCCCTGCGAGTCACGACAACGGACGCCGCTCCACTCCCCGCAATTGATTCCACGTGGCGAGCCATGGTGGCAGCCACGACTCCACCCATTACTCTTCATGATAAATTCCTCCTGGCCCCGTACGGCCCATGATGAGGCGATCATAAATAGTCGCTATCAATCCGTTGTTCCCCCCGTCTATAAAAGAAGACCCCAGATACATTATTCTCTAAGCTCTCATTCTTACCTAGAAACTCTGCTAAAATTTTCATTCGAGCACTCCATTCTTGTTGAGGCAGAGAACTGACTTGAGCATTGGAGGGTCTTACCGGAGCAACCCCACCTCTGGTTTAGACTTCTTTTGCAGGTCCGACAGCGACTGCGACCCCCACAACTCCAGCTTCTCCGTGCAGGTGGATTTTTGCACCAATAGGGTCCATTAGTATGATGATCATTGGAGGCCCAAAGGTCTAGTGTTCATCTACTATTGGAATTATTATTCAATAATATGATGACTTAGTCTAGTCTCTCTGTCAAGTGGTCAGGTTAGCCAGTCAAAGTCAGACCTAATTATTTGGTAGTTGGATTCGTAAGTATAATCATATTAATGGTTGGACCTAACCAGGACTTGCAGAGAAGACCAAAGTCAACTGAAAAGTTATCTGGGGCTAAATCAATTACTAAAAATTATTTGATGAAACAATTAATTAAGAACCTACCCATAGATATACATGGGTGAGCCGGCCAAAGTCGGGCTCATATATAGTCTGTGTGGATTCTAGTACCTGTCAAAGAATTAGAGTAATTCCTCAGATTGGAGGTAGAGGCTACCAATTCGACTAAAATAGTAGAAGAACCTTTAGACTAAAGTTTAAGTCTTTAGGCTTAATCAATTTATAAACATAGAGATCTTATATTTTTCTTTCAGTTATGGCTAGATGTACATTGCTTCATTCACTGTTTGACGGTGACTTATAGGATCCAACTTCGATATTTGGTATCAAAAGTTGCAAATAGTTCGAGAGCATGAATGGATCCTAAATATGATTATGGATCCAGCACCTAATGTTCCCACATCCAACACACATGATGCGATTAAAGACACTTATCAGAAGTGGCCAAATGATCAAATCATCATGTGGTATTTTTGAAAGCAGTGAAGAATATGAATTTAGTTATAAATTCGATGATGCTCAGTGGGAGAAAATTCTTCAAATATTGAAGGAGTTATTTTGCACATCTGAAGATGTATATTCATGGGGTAACAATCTTTGAGAAAAAAGGTGAAAAAAAATCATGCTTGGGCTAATGAGCCCGAACTAACAAAAGAGTCTAAAGTTATCTAGTCTGGTAGAGTCCCTTGATTCGAGTAGGCAAAGGAAGAGAAATCAGTAAAGAGTTGCTGAACAAGGTACTTATATGATAACACCTTGTGATTTCTCTATCTGTGACACTGTTATCTGGGTATTGGATATCTAAAGTCCATGCAAATTGCTGCAATGACTTCAGGTTAGTAGAAAGATTGGAAACAGCAAGAGGTTCTTGAACGTTGGAGATGGAAGTTATGTTTCAATCCTGATTTTAGAAATTCTTAAGTAAGTTTTTAATTCTAACAATGTTGTTTTAGTGATTGTCACTATTGTCTAATAATTTTTGTGGTATCATTGTGAATGATGTCAAAATCATGTTGACAACTAAGAAATGATATTTACAAATAATCACAATCTGTTAGTGTACTGTACACAACAATCAAACTCCTAAAGTAGATTATGTCCTAGAAGCCTACCTTTAGCAGTTTAGGCTCAGTCATTAAGCAAGAATAGGATCAATAGGATAATTCTTAAAGTCAATGATTGTGAATCATTATCAACCTGTCAATTCTATCTCCTTAGTAAGATAACCAAGTCACCTTTTGTTGAAAAAGGTGAACAAACCAATGATGTTTTGAGTTTGATACATACTGATGTATTGGATCTACGAATATATTTGTTATAAATTTAGATTATTTAAAATATTCAAATGATTTCATAATAAGGTAGAAAAACTAACTAGAAAGTATATTGAAACTCTTCGGTCAGACCAAGGAGGAGAATGCCCTTTCGGTGAGTTTTTGACATATTTAGAAGAGAATAAGGATTCTCTCTTATTAGAATCAACTTTGTTAGATATAATTCAATTCATGATGGGGTTTATAAGTCTGCCAGTCTTCTATTAGGGTTATGCTCTTAAGACTCTTGTTATGTTCTGAGCTGGATTTTGAGTTAATCAGTTACAAAGACTCCATATAAGATATGGACTAGGCATAAGCCGATACTTTCTTATCTTGAGGTTTGGGAGTGTTCATTTTATGTTGAGCATTTGCAGACTGATTAACTTGGATCCCGATCATATATATTATTCCATAGGATAACTCCAAAGAATCTAGGAGATATAACTTCTACCATGCTAAAGAACAAGAGTTGTTTGGCATTTTTTTTAGAAAAAGAGTACCTTGGTGAGGGTACTGATGTCTTTAATATAGAACTTATGAAGTTTGACAGATAGAAGAAATCGATATAATCTAGTGAACCTATAGAATTAGATTTGATTAGATCATATCTAGAATCTATTGAAGAGGCACTATTAAGGAGAGCCGATAGAGTACCGCATTCGTCGGATAGATACTTCAATTTCTAGATCTGAGACATGATCCTGTTAAATTCGATAAGAACAATAAAGATCTGGTCACCTACATGGATATCATGTAGAGGTTTAACTCTGATTAGTGGTTTAGAGTCATAAAGTCTGAAATTGAGTCCATGAAGGTCAACAGTGTAAGACACTCGTTGATCCACTCGAAGGAGTAAAATCCATAGGGTGTAAGTGGATCTTCAATAGGATCAGAGTAGCATATGAGAAGGTAAAGACCTACAAAGCTCGTCTGGATACCTAAGGATATTGTCAACATTATAGTATTGACCATAACGAGACATTTTCTCCTATAGCAATACTAAATATTTCAGAGTTGGAATATGTATTTTGATAAGTGATAAAAACATATGACTTCGTTGAGAACGAAGAAAAATCTGCAAATACAAATGGGTTAATAGTTCTATGAGTGTATTTCTTGTTTTGTATGTAAATAAAATTTTTTTAATCAGAAATGATATTTCTTATATTATAGAGAATAAAAATTTTGCTTTTATTATTATTTTTCATAAAGGACTTTGGAAAAAATATCCCTCATCCTAGGGATAAAGATCTATAGAGATAGATCTAAGAGGCTACTTGAGTTTTTTCAGTCCAACATACATAGAGTGTTTATGAGTAGAATTTATTCTATTTTGTATACCATGTATAAGACTAGATATGGTATACTCACTAGGATAGTGAGTGGATACTTGCAAGATTCGGATGAGAATCACTGGAAGGTCATCTTTAAGTATTTGAGAAATACTAAGGATCGATGATTTAGTTATGGAGAATTTGACTTAAAACTTGTAGAATTTGATTCCAATTTTTAGTTGGACATAATAATAGTAAGAACATGTCAGAATACATCCTTACCCTAAATAATAGAGCAATCTGCTGAAAAAATTTCAAGCAAAAAAATTTATAACCAAATTTAAATTACAAGATAGAATGTATTGTAGCATTCGATGCTTGTAAGGAAGCTATGTGATTGTACAGGTTCACTGACAAGCTAGGAGTGGCACCTTTCGATGATGGTCCTACTGTATTGTACAGCATCGAAGCCATAGCTCATGCCAAGGAGCCAAAATCTCATTAGCTTATCAAGCATTTTGCATCGCTACCACCTTCTTCAAGAAATCTGTTAAGATGACGTCGAACTTTAGAAGATCAATGGAAAGGAGAACTTGACCAACCCATTTCTAAAGCCCTGGTATCTAGGAGTTCTAAGATGATAAATCAAAGATGGGTATATGATACTATACTGATTGGCTTTAGTCCAAGTGGGAGTTGTTGGGAAATATATCCTAAAACCAATAATTTGATGATTGTGCTAATTATAAATGTATATGAATAGATCAATAATAAAAATTATTTGATCTTTTTCATCATAAGATAATATCTTCTAATGAATTCTTTTGTTGTGATGAAGTCCTTAGGACTACTTTGATCGATAAGAGAGGATTTATTGCGTAATCCTTAAATTGGTTTGCGACCAAATGATACGCTATTACTAGGACGATAGCGATATCAAGTGTAGATCATTGTATACCATATGCATTGGTTGTCTTTATAACCAAATAGTATGAAGACACTGATATAGTATACAGGTGAGATATAGGAGTACATCGTTACTAAACATGACCAACTGCAGAGCAGTCTGCTGTCAAGGGTAGCTCGCGAAGGGTATGGGTATAAGTGTCCCTCCGACCTGAGATCACCATGGTGACTTGCAAACAACTCACTGTATTTTAGTGCTGGACTAACTGAGCTTTTAATTCAGTAACGAGAAGTTTTTGGGTGTAGTCAAATACCTGTCAAGTCGGAGCATGAGTCAAAATGGGATTGATCCCTCTGAATTAGTAGGAGTTAATGTATCAATGTATTTCAATTTAGCAAAATCTGGATCCGGATAATCCATATGATGGATTTAAAAAAGATTGAATATAATGTGGATGACAGTTAAATCCTAGATCATCTTCGAGCATTAGGGTCAAAGGGATAAATTATATGGAAATCATACGCCAATAGGTTCTTGAATGTTGCTTCGCCTTCATTCGACCTATCCGGATATCGGGTCACCATTGCTAGATGGTTACATCATTTGATTCAAAAAGTTATTCTTGTACTACCGACTTAGGTTCGAACCTATGGGGTCATACTCAAAAGAAGTTTCTGACTGATCATGTGGCTGATCAACGATTGAGAATCATTCAAGGGCTTAATCGTCAATTCGATTGATGGTTAACCTTGTACAAAAGTTGTAATAAATTAATTCATCAAGTGTTAGTGAACTAATAGAGGATTAATTAGTAATTAGATTGCTGATTAGCTCAATTTGATTGAGCAAAGAAGATTAAATAAAATCTAATTGAATTGGATTCAATTAGGTTTGATCCGATTAGGTTATGAGATGACCTAATCACTAAGGGAGAATTATCCCTGATTTGATCAGAATTTTAGTTTAATCAATTCTTAATTTGATTAAAATTTGATTAAAAATTTATAAATTTAATTAGATTAGATTTCATATATCTTATTTGGGCTAAATCAGATGTGATTTGGTTTGGATTCAAATAAGAAAATTAAGAGTCCTTATTGGAATAGGACTCTTCTCCCTTGTGCCAACCCACTTTGTATGCCATCTATCTCTATGTATAAATGTTTTTGTATGAGATTTTTTTATGCAAAAGAGCTCTTCTCCCTCTCTATCTCATATCCAAATTTGATATGATTTTGATAAAAGAAAGGTTTTAAAATTGGATTTTAAAATATTCCTTATCAAGAGAATCTGTTCTTACTCAAATCACCTCTCCATGCCAACTTATTTTTTCTCCCTATATGTGCAATATTTTGAGAAGATTTTTTATAGGAGATTAGTTGGAGAATGATTTATAAAGAAAAAATATAAGAAGGGGAGTCTCATATTTTTTTGGGCATGGTTTGGCATGAAATCATGAGTAGGGGTGACAACATACCAAGAGTCCATGATCTCTAGGACTCTTCTCCCCACCTCCTTACATGCTAATAAAAAGGGCTTTTGTGGTTTTTTTTATACATGTAAGACACCAGAAGAAGAGTTATTCATGTGGAGGGACTTGGGGCATGATTCATAGCATGAAAAATAGAGAGGAGAGTCCTCTCTCTTGGTGTGTGCGCAAAAATCTGAATTCTAGATTTTTGATCCTAAAAGTTTGAGAAGAGAGAATAAATTAGAGAAAAGTTATTTTTCTCTCTATTTTTTTTCACCTCTTTATCTCCTCTAGAAGTCTATCTTCAATCTCTGAAAAAATTTTAGAGATTTGAAAAAAAGATCCAGATCAGCCAAGAAAAAGATCTTCGTGCGAGCTAGCACTCCCGAAAAGATCGATCCGATCAGAGCTTCAAGTAGATTTTTCGTAGAGGCCGGATGCATGTGCGGCCATGAGCAACCAACAAAGATCCTCTCTATCATGTCTCTCAGTAGTGGTGATCATCGATCCATACTTAGGTATCGAGTTTTGAACTCAGATTAGAAGTAGATGTGATATATGCATGCTGATTTTATCTTCAGTATTTTTCAGATTTTATATGCAACATATCATGTCATAGATCCTAGAGTAAGTTGATTTGATGATTAGATCATATGCATGTTAGATTAATTTGATTAGTATAATTATTTTTTATTATAATTTATTCAAAAAAGTTTCAAAATACATGCATGAAATCACTTATATTCTCCAACAGAGCTGAGATGTACTAAGAGAGGTCCAATATAAAACTATGTTATTTTTATGAGATAAACTGAGAAATTTTTTACTTTGGTATTGCATCCTCGATCCGATCGAAGTACTTTTAAATTTTTTTTCAGTTTGCTTCTCTACTTCACATCTGAATTTTTTGAACCTTTCAAAAATTTTAGATTTGTATCTCATATACATACCTATATCATGACTGATCATCAGTAAAGATAATGAAGTGAGACAACCTCCTTTGGTTAGCACATCAAATAGGCTACACATATCAAATATGTATCAGGATAAGTATCTCAGTGGTCCTTTTCTCTTGTCTCACAAGAGTAGCTTGATCATTTTTCTTTAAAGAGATGATGCACAGATTAGATATGACTTAACAGTTAATGAGCCTAAAAGTCCATATTTCTCCAGTCTGTTAATCATTTCTTCTCCTATATGATTTAACCTAAGGTGCCACATATATTTCAAGTTTATCTTAACTCTGGATCTCTCAGATTCAATGGCATTCACTACTCACTCAATTAAGTTCACAGATGCATCACCATGCAAATGATAGAGACTGTCTCTAAAAACTAAATCCAAATGATAGTCGTAAAGGATAGGTGCCCACAGCTACAATAGCAACTCTTGACCTATTGCCGACTTAAAGAATTCCTCCCTCAGCCCTCTACCTTCCCATAGACTCTATACTAAAGTGCATAAAAAGCACTAAAGTCTAACACTCAACTGGGAGAAGAGGAAATCGCAAGGGCAATATTGAGCATTTTCGTTATGCCTTCTCAAGGTGTGTCCTTGTTTCTTTAGGCTTTCTAGGTATATACCTCTAAACCTTTCAAGATCCTTTATATACCAACATATTGATCAATTTAGATAAGGTGCTTTTATGATCATTCATATGGTAGTTTACCATAAACTACTTATACAAACTAAGAAGGGATCGTAGGATCAAATTCACAAGCAATGCTTTATGCATGGTCATGTCGAGCTTTTTAAGCTCTTTAATATCCTTGATCATTATCAAATAGTGATCATCAACTGTTTATCCATTGTGCATCTTATGTGCTGTGTGACTCTAATCATCTCACAATACTTGTAGATGAATCAGTATATCGTTGGCAATGTACATATGCTCATGCATACATTGGAGTTCATCTGACATAGATGCCAACATATAACACCTACCTTTATTGTCATTGTCCATCCACTTATCAAGTATAGCTCGTTGACTTTGGGTTGGACAGACTGATAATATTGGAATAACTTGATAGAGAAATAGCTTGATTTTCTAAAACTAAGAATGATTTTTAGGTTTCTGAGCCATATTATGTAATTGGTTTCGGTTAAATGGTCAATATCTAGGATTCGAGCTAGAGGGTTGGAAGCTGACACAATAAACAACAGAGAGTAAATATTCTAGTTAGATATTTATATTTGTTTTATAGTTTGCTCTAGGAACTTTTAGATGCAAACATGCTTCCATTATTTTTTTAGATTTCTCACACTCTCTGGATGGAGAAATAAAAATTCTAACACGACAACTAGATTTCTATTGGATGCTGTGGTCCCACCTGTTGGAGTTTCATGATTTCATGCACGCAAAAATTTTTGAAAAAAGTATGTAGCAAAATTTAAAAATTTTAGATTAAATTTAATTTAATCTAAGCATGCATAAGATCAAATTTTAAAACCATAAACAGGATCGACATATGTGAGATAGGATTCAGATATAGAAATTAAATAGAAAAAAATAAATAAACTTTATACCTTAGATGGATCAATCTTCACCATGAACTGATGATCATGGATATCTTCTGAAGGTCCCTTGAAGCCATATAAGTTTTCGACCTCTATGGATATCTACATGAGGCTTCGATCTGATCAGAAGCTTATTGATCTCATCGGGATGCTAGCTTCCTTGCAGAGATCGCATCTTGATGGTTGAAAATTTTTTTTCTCTCAAGACACTCTTAGAGAATAAGAAGATAATAGGAGGATGTTGATCTCTATGCTAGAAATCATAAGAACCCTTTCTTTATCTTTCTTCCTATAACCCATGCATCAAATCTCTACGATAGAGATGTAACAATTTTGTCCAACTTTTGGATAAAGAAGAGAAGAGAAACCACATCTAAACTAGAACAAAATATGGGAGAGGAGGTGTCCTAACAACTAACCTTTGGTTGTTTGTAATAAAGAAGAGATATACATCAACTTACCTCACGTCTAGATGCATCACGCCATCCCTCTCTCTCCCTTGATTTTCCATGCACAAAACCCTCTGATTTTTGGCATCAAACCTGATCTCTATCAGCTCTTAAAACCATCCCATAAGACCATATTTAAATAGGCAAAGAGGAGTTTGAATTTGGGTAGGAGATAAGAGTCCAATTAGCCTTGGACTCTCTTTATTATGCGGCAGATATCACACAAAAATAAAAAAGTTTCCCATGGTTCTTACATGCTAAAAACTCATGCAAAAAAGAGAGAAAATAGGCATCCAAAATCTGATGGCATGGGACCTTGGTTGGCGCATGAAAAGGAAGAGTTTAATGCACATAGGACTCTTCTTTAGGTGGCTGATTTAAATCAATTTAAACTCTAACTAATTCTAATCATATTAAAATTGATTAGACTCAAATAGATAGGAATCTAAATCTAATTTAGAGTCCAAACTATTTAGATTAGATGTCACCTAATTAGAGAAGGAGTCTTAGTCCTTTTGGACTCTCTTTTGGTGCTTGAGTCAAACTCAATTTAATCCTAATCCAATTAGATTTGGTGCATCCATGAAGAGGAGAGTTTTCTATCCAAATAAGAATTTAAACACTCTTATTTAGATCCTAGTCTAATTAAGAATTAAGTCAAATCCAAATCTTAATTCAACAAGGAATCATTCTTCCATGCAATTTGGTTATCTCATAATCCAATTAGGCTTGATCAAATCAAATCCATGTCAAGTCCAATTAAATATAATTTAATTAGACTTGATACAAATTTTATAGCTCAATCAAATTGAGTCAATTAGGAATTTAATTGCTAATTAATTCTCTTATAACTTACTAACTCTTTAGTAAGTTATTTAATTGTAATTTTGCATTGGATTAATCATTAATCAAATTGATAATCAAATTCTGTCATGATTTATAATCATAATTCAACCATCTGATCAGTCGAAAGTTTCTTTGTGTATGATCCTATAGGTTTTATTCTATCTGATAGTGAGATATATTGTGATCCCTATCACAATATCATTGAAACTCTTTTTAATAGATTAGAACTATTCCAACTCTGTCCACCAAGGATCATCGATCATCAAGATGATGCTTGTGGGTCTCACAATCCACTAGTGATACCTACCAATATGTAGTGGCAATCCAACAGAATAAAAGGTGATGAACTTTAGTGCAGTTAATGTATGATACAGTCCTCTATCGTGAGTCTTGACCAGATGGTAAGTTATGGATGAATCATCAAATCTCATCATCGTCATACGATAGATTCAATCAGTTCGAGTTCATATGTGATTGTCATGGAAATATTTTTTTATTAATCACACTGTTATGGCCATAGACTTAAAGACTCAGCTTCTTAAATCTCATAGGACTACTCCCTTCTGCTAAGATCGATAGATCCATCTATGTGCATATCCTACTCCTATAATGGATCAACTGTCACCAACATCCACTACAAGGGCTCATTGAAACTCATGTTTATATGTCAGTCAAACTCTAGCAGTCTTACTATGAGCAACTGTAGCACCACAGGTCAAAGGGCCAGTCATATAACTGCAGCATCGAGAAAGTCACTAAGAAGTGAGCAGACATCCATATGACTTCTCGTGTTGGTCACATTCATACTAGTTATTCTCTAACAACCACCTGCACTCTCACTCTAGTATCACTACACCGCAAACTTGAGACTCATCTATCCGAAAGAAATAATTCATGCACTGATCTATCCAGATCAATCACCATCCCATGATGATCCTATGATCAGGAGTAATTTAAGAATTAACCATCAATGACACATGTCTCAAATTTTTAACTCTTTGAGAATATGTGTCATCATCTTGTTAATCCCTTGGATGATTCATGAAAACATAAAATATGAATGGTAATATAAATTCTCATTAAGTACAAAATCAAGTCCTAGAAATATGATATGCGTCAGTCAAGATTGACTTCTAGGACATACATCCAACAATCTCTCACTTGCACTAAAGCCAATCTACCATGTACTAAGCCCATCTTTATACGACAGGCTTTAGTCTTCAGCTAGCTAAGTGACTTACTAGTGGTTATCCACATCTCATATAGAATTTGCTCTCCACCTCTATGTATTTTTACTTGAGGTAGTCGTGTGTTCTGCTGCTCTATGTATTTGGATATCTGGTAAGACCTAAGCTCCTTACAAGGGCTATGGTGCTATTATCTTTGTAGTATAGTGTCTGACATCTGATGCATGACATCCAATTTTGTAGCTAATATAGAACCAGAATACATCCTACACATCTATAGTGTACTCAGCTTCTATCGATCGATTATTTGAAATCCTTCTAAAATATCGACATAATTACATCTATGATGTAGACATTCTACCATCAATGATAGAATAAAATCTGAATTGGTATATACTTCCACTCCTAACTTTGATCTTTCTCCAAATTAAAGAACATATCCTTAGTTCTTCTCAAGAACTTAAAGATATTTTCACAGCAATCCAGTGCTCTCACCTGAATATAATTGATATCTACTCATGACTTTCACAGTATTAACTATATCAGTTCTAGTATATTATATGGCATATATCTATATCTAAGAGAATAGCTGACCCCTCTCTGAGATTTCTATGCCGAACCCTTTTAGCATCTACTCTCTGTACTTTATCTGTGAAAACACAAGCATCCAATTACATCTATCTCTATAGATTTTTAGAATATAAGATGCTTTCTTTATGTCTTTCATGAAGATTTCTATATACAACCATATTTTAACTGATGTCAGTATTGGACACTCCCACTCACCCTTTTAGAAACACATAATTTTCATTTCTGATCAAACTATTTGATCATATCATCAAAATGAATATTCCAACTCTAAGAGTATTGTAGACTTTGTGATCTCCTATCACTAGAAGTGAAATCCATGAGCTACTCCATATAGAAATCTTTGAAAGATATCTAGTCAGGAAAGCTATTTCACATCTCTTCTTGGAGTCGATGTCTAATATTATCTCGTTGTAGGTTTTGGGATCATCTCAATGTTCTCTATCTCTCATGAGAAATAATTTTCTCTACATCCTTTGTTAAGCATACCCAAGTACCTTTCGAGAGGATTGAAGATCCTATAGTATGTACAAAGTGGAGGAGGAATATATGTATACTGGCTCATGATGAATAGGTTCTTAAGGTCCTAAGGCTCGCTGTGCTTTAGAGACACTCTCTTTGAGCTTAACCTTCCTCCCACTGCTTCATCTTGATTAAATAATTTTTTAAGAAGATAGCATATCAGGTCATAATTACATTGTAATCTTTTCAAAAGATAGCATCCTAAACTCTTTTGGGATGAGCTTTATAGACCTATCCTTAACATATCCATCTGCTGTCTTTGACACAGGCTGGACATCTTTGGATCTTGAAATAATCAAGTTCAGTTCTCATCATGTCATATCTCATACGGTGTGGTAGGAACAGATTTAGAAAGAACTCAATTTCATAGAAATAAAGCATATCCCTAAAGAAATAAAATAAATCAGTGAATTCTATTATGGACCAGACCATATCTCATATAATCTCATGACTCTTCTTATCTTATTGAGCTGAGATGTACTAAGAGGGGTCCAATATGAAACTATGTCATTTTATGAGATAATCAAGAAATTTTTTTTTTTTGGTATTGCATCCTCAATCTGATCGAAGTATCTTTAGAAATTTTTTCATTTGCTTCTCTACTTTACATCTGAATTATTTGAACCTTTCAAAAATTTCAGATTTGTATCTCATATACTTATCCATATCATGGCTAATCATCAGTAAAGATAACGAAGTAGAGATAACTCCTTTGTTAGCACATCATATAGGCTACCCACATCAAATGTATATAAGGATAAGTATGTCAGTGATCCTTTTTCTCTTATCTCATAAGAGTAGCTTGATCATATTTTCTCAAAGAGATGATGTACAAACTAGATATGACTCAATAATCAATGAGCCCAAAGTCATATTTCTCCTATTTGTTAATCATTTATTCTTCAATACGATCTAGCCTAAAGTTCACATATACTTTAGGTTTATCTCAACTCTGGATCTCTCAGATCTAATGATATTCACTGCTTGGTCAATTAAGTTCACAGATGCATCACCATGCAAATGATAGAGACTGTATCTAAGAACTAAATCCAAATGATAATCATAAAAGATAGATACCCATGGCCACAATAGCAACTCTTGCCCTATTGCCAATTTATGGATTACTTCCTCAACCTTCTACCTTCTCACTGATTCTATATAAAAATACTAGAGTCTATAACTCAACTGGGAGAAAAAAAAATTGTAAGGATAGTATTGAGCAATTTTGATATGCCTACTTTAGGCATGTCTTTATTTCTTTAGGCTCTCCAGGTATTTACCTTTGAACTCTTTCAAGGTTCCTTTGTTACCAACACTTTGACCAATTCAGATAAGATGCAAGATGGTCATTCATATGATAGCTTACCATAAACTACTTATATAAACTAAACAGAGATCGCAGGATCAAATTCACAAGTAATTTTTATGCATGGTCATGTCAAGCCTTTTAAGCTCCTTAATGTCTTTGATCATTATCAAATAATGATCATAGACTGACTGCCATCATACATTTCATGCACTGTGTGACTCTGATCACCTCATAACACTTATAGATGAATCAATATATCGTTGGCAGTGAACATGTGCTCATGCATATATTGGAGTTCATCTAATATGGACTTCAACATATAGACCTATCTTTATTATTATTGTTCATCTACTCATCAAGTATAGTTCGTTGACTTTGGGTTGGATAGGTTGTTAATATCAAAATAACCTGACAGAGAATATTGCTTAATTTTTCTATAGTTAAGAATGATTTTTAGTTTGTGGCCAGTCTGTGTAATTGACTTTGATTAAATGGTTGATATCTAAGATTTGAGCTAGAGGGTTGGAAGCTGACAAAATGAACATCAGAGAGCAAAGATTCTAATTGGATGTTGGTGCTTATATCATAATTTGCTTTAGGAGCTTTTAGATACAAAAAGACCCACTATTTTATCAGATCTCCCACACTCTCTAGGTGAAGAAACAAAAATCCTAACGTGACAACTGAGTTTTTAATAGGTGTTGTGCTCTCACTGATGCCATGCACTTTACCTAACAGTTATTGGTAACACAAACACGGATGTGCGGATAACTCTTTGCCTAAATGCTTTTCTAAGTATGTTGCAGCTACTTAGTCTCTAAGTCATGTGGGCTCACCTAATAGTTATTGTCCACACTTCTTAGTTAAGTCAGACCCACTGTTCATAAGCAGGTGCAAAGCTGTCATTAGATCCCTCACCTAATAGTTATTAGGCCCAACCCCATCTTTACCCCAGAGTAACTCTTAGCTAATAGAGTGATTGATATTTTCGATGCAACTGAACCACTGTGACAATCGAGAACAATCAACATCGGTAGCATGCCCGCACATCTACAATGATGAAAAATTATTGGACTTAATATTTATGGAGAGAATTGGGTTTAGGTCTCATCTAATCAGTCATCACATGACTGATCTAATGGCATTGATTAAATCAAACCACCAAGCAACCATATTTGAGACTCAATCTTTTAAATTGGCTAGGTAAGTAGTGTTAGGAATTGTGTCCTAAAATTAATCGTATGACGATTGAGTTCATCCTTATATATGAATTATTGATTATTGAATAAAAAATATTCTGATATTTTTCATCACAAAGTGACATCTTAAACTTTTGTGTTGTGATGAAGTCCTTAGAGATATGCTAGTGTATGATAAAGAGAAGATTTATCGTATAGTTCTTAAAATATATTCGCGATCAAATGATACATCATTATGGGACAATGATGTTTATCGAGTGAAGGTTTTGTATGCCATATGGATTGGTTATCTTCTTAACTAAGAAGTGTGGTGATACTGGTATAGCATACAGGTGAGATGTAGGGGTACATCGTCATTGAATAAGTGACTCATCTGCTGAGTATTCTACTGTCAAGAGTTGCTCGTGAAACATATGGGTATAAGTGTCCTTCATATCTGAGATCACCATAGTGACTTACAAGCAACTCACTGTGCTTTGGTGCTAGACTATTTGGATTTCTATTATAGTGTCGGAAGGCTATTGGGTACAGTCAAGTATTTACAAAATCTGTGCATGGATCAAGATGGGATTGATCCATCCAGATTATTGGAGTTGATGTGTCATTGTATTTCAATTTAGCAAAGCCTTGATGAGGATAATCCATGAGATGGATTTGAAAGGTTAAAATACAATGCGGATGAAGCAATCTCGATTGATAGTTAATCGAGACCATCCTAGAGCATTTAAGGTTAAAAGGATGAATTATGTGACAACCATGTATATGAATTCTAAAATATTCTTTTGTGATAATTTAACCTATCTGAACATCAGAAATCATTGCTAGATGGTATCTCGATTAGTACAGAAATTGGTTTTGTGCTACCGGCTTAATATTTGAACCTATGGAGTCATGCACACAAGTCAGACAAAGTAGAAAGAAATTGGCCTATGTTTATATATCCAATTTAGAAGTACCTGACTTGATGAACATGTTGCTCCCTAAATTGATTTTGATGATTACAAAGCAGATTGAAGGGGTACCAATATTTTTTATTTGAAAAAGTCTTTGTGCTCTTCAGGGGCAAAATCATAATTTTACCAAAACCCTGATTTAATAGTATCATTTGATAGAACAAAAGATTTGTGATCTATTGGCAAAAATTTCATTATTTTTGGACTTGTATTTTTGAAGTTATGAATGTTTGAAATCCATGAGTCGACTCATGAGTCAGCTCATGGCACAATGAGCAGTTTGGCACGCAGGAATTTGGCTTGGCACGGCCTGTGAGTCGACTCTCAAGGCATGAGTCGACTCCTGCAGTTTTAGGCCAAAAGTTACAGAACCCCATTTTCTGGTTGCTTCAACAGAGGTCGACTCATGAGTCGACCCCTGAGGCATGAGTCGACTCATGAGTCGACCCCTGTGACGGGATTTTTCCTAACGGCTAGTTTTTAACCCGTTTTAAGTACTTTTAATGCTCATTTAATATGGTCTAACGGCTCTTTTTCAGCCTAAAATATTTTCCTCTATTTCTTAAAGCTATAAAAGGATTCAAAGGTGGGAAACAAACATCAAGAAGAGCAAGAGAAAGTAAGAGATTAAAAAGAAAAAGAAGAGCAAGAGAAAGTAAGAGATTAAAAAGAAAAAGAAGAGCATTCAAGAGCATTCAAAAGAGAAAGGGTTTCTCAAGCCAACTTTTCAGCCCTAATCAAGAGCTCATTTAAAGCTTTCAAGAAGCCATCAATCCAAGCTCACCAACTCTCAAGCGCTCAATCAATTCTCCATCCACTTTGAGGAAATCCAAAAAGGGGCTTCTTCTCTTGAGTAAAGTGTATTTAAAGTTATATTCGCTCATTAAAGGGGCTTTTCTTGTACTTATTTGTGCTATAAATTATTTTACTCATTTTGAGTGATTGTTTTGTTTTGGAGGGGTTCCAAAATAAGGGAAGGTTGATCCGAACCTAGAATCGGAGTGTATTGGGTTGGCTTGTACCCGGAAAAAAGTGGACTAGCTTGGGATAGCTAGTGTCGGAGTTTCCGACGTTTGTATTCGGGTTGAATACAAGTTTAGTGGATTGGAATTCCCAAGTAGGAGCTTGGGGAGTGATGTAGGTGCAAGGTTGGCACCGAACCACTATAAATCTTTTTGTTTGTGGTGTGCATAATTGCTTCTCTTTAAATCTTTTTTATTTCCTTGCATTCTTGCTTTAGGCAATTAATCTTGAACTAAGGTTATTCTTCTCATTCATTTGGCTATTGACAAACATTTTTCATAAGTCATTAGTTAAGCTTAAAATTTTTAGAAACCCAATTCACCCCCCCTCTTGGGTTGCATAGCTGGGCAACAAGTGGTATCAGAGCCCGGTGCTCTAGCCCGTCTTTGATCTAAACAATCAAAGAGCCAAAGATCTATGGCAACCCACGTCGGTACTTCTCTAGCCGAGGGGCAATCCACCAACCGACCTCCACTTTTCAATGGGTCTAATTACACCTATTGGAAAGCTCGGATGAAAATATTCATTCAAGCACTCGACTATGATATGTGGAGTATCATAGTGAACGGTCCTCACACACCCACTAAAATTATAGATGGTGAGGAATCAACCAAACCCGAGAAAGAATGGGATGAGGTTGATAAGAAGATGGCCCAATTAAATGCTAAAGCAATGAATGTACTTTATTGTGCTCTTGATGCAAACGAATTTAATCGTATTTCTACTTGTTCATCTGCTAAAGAAATATGGGATAGGTTAGAAGTAACCCATGAGGGAACCAATCAAGTAAAAGAGTCTAAAATAAACATGCTTGTGCATAAATATGAATTGTTTAAAATGGAGCATGATGAGTCCATAACTGTAATGTTTACTCATTTTACTGATATAATTAATGTTTAAAGAGTCTTGGTAAGTCCTATACTAACAGTGAGCTTGTAAGAAAGATTCTCAGGTCTTTGCCAAGAACTTGGGAAGCCAAAGTGACTGCCATCCAAGAAGCCAAGGACTTGAACACTCTACCTCTAGAAGAGCTTCTTGGATCTTTGATGACTCATGAGCTAAGCATGAAGCAACATCAAGAGGAAGAAGTCAAAAAGAAAAGAACCATCGCCCTCAAATCCACAGCTTCTCCTGATGAAGAAACTGATGACACTGAAGATGAAGAACAGGATGAAGAGATGGCACTCATCACCCGAAGATTCAAGAAATTTTTGAAAAAAAGGAAACAGGGGATGAGGAAGAGACCATTCACAAAAGGAGAACAAAGCAAAGAAAAAGAGAAAGACCAACCCTTATCTGCTACGAGTGCAAGAAGCCGGGATACTTCAAATCCGAATGTCCACAACTGAAGAAAGGTCCCAAGAAGTTCAAGAAGAAGGCCATGATGGCCACATGGAGTGCGAGTGATGACTCAAGCTCCGATGAGGAAACCTCAACCGAACAAGCCAACCTGTGCCTTATGGCACACAAAAATGAGGTAATTTCGAAACCCCTAGTGATTTTACATTTGAAGAATTGCATGAAGCATTCTATGATTTAGTTGATGAATTAAAGAAACTAGGGATGAAAAACAAAGAGCTGAAATTGAAAAATCAATCCTTACTGAAACAAGCTGAAAACTTTTCAATTGAAAAATCCACCTTGCTTCAAGAAAATCAAAGCTTAAAGAATGAAATTGCCAAGCTGAAACCAATAGTAGATAAGTTCACCTTAAGTTCAAACAAACTCAATATGATTCTTGATAATCAAAAAGCCGTATATGATAAGGCTGGACTTGGATATAACCCCTTGAAGAAATAAAAATATCTGAAAAATATTTATGTAAATTCTTTAAGTAACAAGTCTACCAATATTACTTGTTTCAAATGTGGTAGAGTAGGACATAAGTCACACACTTGCTTCTTTGACAAATCTGCAAACTCAACTATAAAGAAAATATGGGTTCCAAAAGGAACCATTTTGACTAACCAAAAAGGACCCAAGAAAGCTTGGGTACCTAAAACAAAAACTTGACTATTGCTTGCAGGTGTGTCTAGCATCCCAAGGAGGAAACAGGAAATGGTATCTTGACAGTGGATGCTCGAGACACATGACTGGTGATGAATCACAATTCATCACGCTTGATGCTAAGGATGGAGGGATGGTCACCTTTGGAGATAATGGCAAAGGAAAGATCATCGGTATAGGTAACATTGGTATCACTCCCTCCAAATACATTGAAAATATTTTGCTAGTTAATGGTTTAAAGCATAATTTACTAAGCATTAGTCAATTTTGTGATAAAGGATATAAAGTTGTTTTTGAATCATCTGTTTGCATTGTGACTAGTCCTATTAACGATGGCATTAAATTTATTGGACATAGACATGGCAATGTTTATATGGTAGATTTAAATGATTTAGCCAAAATAAACATGCAATGCCTAGTATCCTTAAATGCTAAAGTTAATGAGACTAGTTGGCTTTGGCATCGTAAACTTGCACACATTAGCATGCATTCT
Organism: Elaeis guineensis; assembly: GCF_000442705.2. Lineage (NCBI taxonomy): Eukaryota > Viridiplantae > Streptophyta > Magnoliopsida > Arecales > Arecaceae > Elaeis > Elaeis guineensis. Next base: position 36,272,006 of record NC_026003.2, on the reverse strand, counting down.
CTTTCAAAATTAATTAAGAAAGAACTAGTTCTTGGCTTGCCTAAACTGAATTTTGAAAAAGATAGAATTTATGATGCATGCCAACTAGGTAAACAAACAGAGTTTCATTTAAATCCAAAAATATTGTTTCAACTTCTAGACCTTTAGAGCTTTGCATATGGACTTATTTGGACCAACTAGAACCACTAGTCTAGGAGGAAAATGATATGGTTTTGTAATTATAGATGATTACTCTCGTTTTACTTGGGTTTTCTTTTAGCACACAAAGATGAAACTTTCATATTTTCACTAAATTTTATCGAAAAGTCACTAATGAAAAAGGATTTTCAATTCAAAATATTCGAAGTGATCATGGAACTGAATTTGAAAATCAAGACTTTGAAAACTTTTGTGATGAAAATGAATTGGCCATAACTTCTCTGCTCCTAGGACACCCCAACAAAATGGGGTAGTTGAAAGGAAAAATAGAACCTTAGAAGAAATGGCCCGTACCATGCTTTGTGAAAGCAACCTTCCAAGATATTTTTGGGCGGAAGCAATTAACACAGCATGTTACATTTTAAATCGTGCTTTGATTAGACAAATTTTAAAGAAAACCCCTATGAACTTTGGAAAGGAAGAAAACCAAATATTGCATATTTTCATATTTTTGGTTCCGATGTTTTGTATTAAATAATGGTAAAGAAAGACTTGGTAAATTTGATGCAAAATCAGATGAAGCAATCTTTCTGGTTACTCCTCCACTAGTAAAGCTTTTAGAGTTTTTAACAAAAGAACTTTAGTAGTTGAGGAGTCCATACATGTTGTTTTTGATGAATCTAACGATCTTCCTTCAAGGAAGAATGAGGGTGTTGATGATGCAGATCCTCTAATAGAAGGAATGAAGGAGATCACTCTGAAAGATTCAACAACACAAGAGGACGAGGAACAAGAAGACAAACAAGATGAGAGAGGTGAAGAAATTCAAGAACAACCTCAAGGTACAAATGACCTACCCAAGGAATGGAGGTATGTTCACAATCACCTTAAGGAGTTAATTATTGGTGATCCTATGCATGGGGTAAAAACTCGTTCTTCACTTAGAGATGTATTTAATCATTGTGCTTTTGTATCTCATCTTGAACCTAAAACTATTGAAGAAGCTGAAAATGATCATAATTGGATTAATGCAATGCAAGAGGAACTTAATCAATTTGAAAGAAATAATGTTTGGACTTTAGTATCAAGATCTAAAAATTATTCAATAATTGGCACAAAATGGGTCTTTAGGAACAAATTAGATGAGCATGGTAATGTAATTAGAAATAAAGCAAGACTGGTTGCTAAAGGATATAATCAAGAAGAAAGAATTGATTTTGATGAGACCTTTGCACCTGTTGCTAGATTAGAAGCCATTAGACTTCTACTTGCATATGCTTGCTTTATGAAATTCAAATTATTTCAAATGGATGTCAAAATACATTTTTAAATGGATATATTGCTGAAGAAGTCTATGTAGAACAACCCTCGGAATTTGAAAATCATGCTTTTCCTAATCATATTTTTAAATTAAATAAAGCTTTATATGGATTAAAAAAGCACCTAGGCTTGGTATGATAGGCTAAGCAAATTTTTACTGAATAATGATTTTTCAAGAGATAATGTAGATACAACCCTCTTTATTAAAAGAAATCAGAATGATATGTTAGTAATACAAATTTATGTTGATGACATAATTTTTGGGTCTACTAATGAATCTCTTTGTCAAGACTTTGCTAAGCTCATGCAGGGGGAGTTCGAGATGAGCATGATGGGAGAACTTACCTTCTTCCTCAGACTCAAATCAAACAAACAAAAGAGGAAATCTCCATCACCCAAAGCAAGTACACCAAGGAACTACTCAAAAGATTTGGAATGGAGAACTCCAAACCAATTGGCACACCCATGAGCCCCTCATGTAAGCTTGACAAGGATGATGAAGGTAAATGTGTAGACTTAAAATACTATAGAGGTATGATTGGCTCTTTATTATATTTAACTGCAAGTAGGCCTGATATCATGTTTAGTGTTTGTTTGTGTGCTAGATATCAATCTAATCCTAAAGAATCTCATTTGAATGCTGTTAAAAGAATCCTTAGATACTTGAATGGTACTCAAACTCTAGGATTATGGTACTCTAAGAACTCACTAATTGATTTATTAGGATATTCAGATACTGATTTGCTGGATGTAGATTAGATAGAAAAAGCACAAGTGAACTTGCCAATTTCTTGGAGTTAACCTAATCTCCTGGTTTAGCAAGAAACAAAATTCGGTAGCACTGTCTACGGCTAGGCCGAATACATTGCAGCCGGAAGTTGTTGTGCTCAAATCTTATGGATTAAGCAACAACTCGAAGACTTTGAAATCAAACTTAATGAAACACCAATAAGATGTGACAACACAAGTGCCATAAATCTATCTAAAAATCCAATTCAACACTCAAGGTCCAAACATATTGAAATTAGACATCATTTTATAAGAGAACATGTTCAAAACAAAAATATAATTCTTGAATATGTTTGCACTGAAAATCAATTAGCTGATATCTTTACAAAGGCCCTTATGAGGACAGATTCTGTGAAATTAGGAGAAATCTAGAAATTCTTGATCCATATGCCTAAATATTTCTCCAATTCCAAAGATTTGATGTCAAAAATTCTTTGAGCTCAATTTTCATTATCTCTCTTGGTTCTAAATGCTCAAGATTATTACTCTCACAACTTATCACTGAGCAAAATTCCTTCTCCTAAAATTTTAAATTTTTCAAAATTTATTCATATTTTTTTTGAATTTCTGAGTTTCATGAGTCGACCCCCTAGGGTCGACCCCTTGGCAAACTTGTAATTGCTGCCAACTTCCCACGGGCTCTTTCTTTTTAATTGGAAGCCTGTTCATGAGCCGACTCATCTCTTCATCTTCCTCCTTCCAAGAACCGACATCCTCATCCTCATTCTCTCCAAAACCAAGGATCTAGCTAAAGATTGTTCTCCCTTCTCCTCTCCATCACAAATCACCGCCTGGGAAAGAAGATTTTCGCGTCTTTCCCCTTTGATTGAAACGGTTGGAGCGTGCCCTAGCCTCCACCGTTCTTCTCAAAACCGCCTCTTCTCTCCGCCAAAATCCCTCTCCATCCTTTTGTAGCCCTTCTTCCACTCATCCACTTGATCCTCCAAGTCTCTCTGCCTGCTGCTGTGGTGAGAATGGCTCCGAAGATGAAGCTCCCTCAGAGAAGAAAGTCGGTCCGTGAGCTAGAAGAAAATGTCCGCAGAAAAAGGCAAGCTGCTTAGTCTCCACTGCTCCCACTCCGGCTTCTGTGTCAGCTCAAGGTCCCTCTCAGTCTTCCCTTAGCCCCAGTAAGATCCCTCTATCTGATAGGAAGGTTGAAACCGGAAAGAATATAGATTTTAGATTCTTTGAAAAAGAGGGTTTCACCTTTGGAACAAAGATTAAAAATCAGGGTTGGGGTTTCTACTGCTCTCTTAAGGAAGTCACTTTTGTAGACCTAGTTAGAGAATTTTATCAGAATCTGCATTATGGGAATGGAACAGTGACTTCGACAGTTAAGGGAGTTGATATTTGTCTGGATCCTGTCATTTTGGGAGAAATACTTCATTTGCCCTGTGAGGGTTATTCTTACATGGAACTCCCTGTGAAGGAAGAGGGAATCAGTGTGATTTTAGGGGGAACCTACTCATGAAGTTTGAATAAATTGGAAGCCAAAATTTTATCTATTGAGATGAGGATCTTACATCAGTTAGTGACAAAGCTCTTTTTCTCTAGGAGTGGTAGGCATGATCTACTTTCTAGCAGAGATATTTGTATTATATTTCATGTGATC
>NC_026003.2:36244402-36268047 GCF_000442705.2 Elaeis guineensis | reverse complement strand
ATTAGATTTTGATGTAATTATGTATGAAATTAGATTTTAGATCTTAGTAACCCAGTACTCAAATTGATAAGATCACCAGACGGTCTGATCATAAGAGATTAAAGAGATTAATCTCTCTTTTACCTATTCGATGTGTTCTCTTATGATGTGTAGGGGTGTCATTGTGATCTAATTTCATGAAAAAAAAAGTGAACAGATTCTTATATATTATTTTGATCATAAATATATTTGTATTTGATCTAAAGTGATTTATGATTCATTATAATAGGATAAAATTCAGATATAAAATTATTTTAGATCTGAATTGCATATTTCATATGATGTAAACGATGTAGATCTAAAGATTATCATGATACATGAGATATATGTATGAAGTTTAGATCATACCTATGTATGTTTAATTATTAAACATATTATGAAAGTTTATTTTTATGTGTTGAAACATAGGATGTGCTTCACCTGAAATCTTTATAGAATAGTTTTAGAGACTGAAACACATATTTCACACACTTAATTATGAATTAAGTTTTGAATGATCTAGATTTAAGAATTGAAGATCATTAAGACATTACATAAAATGATGGACAAAGAGTTAGCATGAATCAGATCCTTCTAATGGGTTAGACCTAGGGTTAGAAACACATATGGACCATATAGAGAAATTGATTAAATTTAATTAAGTGTTGAATTAGATCAGATCAGTATTTCTCTAGATCAATCTCAATAGTTGTACTTTGATCAAGTCCATGTGTTTGATCCTAATAAATGAACCATGATCATGGCTCCATGGTTGAGCCTGAATCTTCTGATGGACCAAATCGAAACTAACTGAGCAGTTGGTGTTTAAGGTAAGTTTGGCAGATTTGATCAAGTAGTTTTTAATTGAGAGCTATTACCTAGATGCATCTACGGTGAATTAAGGGCATATCCCTCTCACTAATCTCACTTATCTGACCAACATAATAGATTATATTTTGATTAGGTCACTAGTCGATTCATACAGACCCATGCCATTAAGGTGAATCAGTGTGATTGATTTAGGTATTTTTTGACCAGCTTGTATCTAATCCTTTACATGACTTGATAAATCAGTAGGAGGATTTACAGCTTGCAGGTCAACCTCTTCTCTTATCCTCAGATCAATAAAATTAAATTCTCTAAATTATTAGGTCTATAAAGTGATAAAGTTATGAGATAACTTGATTATTGCCTCTCATTAAGGTGCTGATAATGAGTCTAATATTCCAAATAGGCATTGGAGGCACCATGTGCCTGGTGTCTATTACATATTGGAATTGTCATTCATCATATGACCATCATAATGTACCTTCAGATCAATGCTCAGGTTGGTCGAGACACACTCGGGCTTGGACATCCATTTGTTGGATGAACTTTGTGTACCATATTAATGGTTGGACCTAATCAGAATTTTCAGTGGAGGCACCACATGCCTGCTGAAGGAATGCCTAGAAGTTATTTGGAGAAATAATTGGTTATGAACCTATCCATAGATGCACTAGAGTTGGCCAAGCCACACTCGGATCCGAATACAATCTGTGTGGATTCTAGTACCCACTAAGAAATTAGTATAATTTCTCAAGTTAGACGTAGAGGTGAAGGAAAAATCACCTTTTTCCTTGTAGGATCTTCCAGATCTAATGAGATCTGGGATGGAATATTTTTTTTAAAAAAAATTATTCTACTTTATTTTAGATCTAAGGTCTATTAGATTTGATTCTTATTATTTGATATTTAATCTAAAATTAAATCTAAAACTTGAGGATTAGAGAAATACCTCTAGGGTAACTAGATTACCCTGTAGATGATCGCAGCAATGCCCGAGTTCAAAAATAGCGCACAGTCGCCTGGCCTCTACCGATATCCACTCGAGTAGGATCTGGATTTTCTTCTCCTTGCAAATTTTGCTCTAAAAATCAGATCTGGATCTGATGTGGAAGATCTTCAAAAGATCTTCTGAACTGGAGCAGCAGCTTCTCGACAAATCCCTGCAGCCTTCTGATCAGAAGGCCACCACGCCTTGGACAAGCACCAGATGGATGCCCAACTTCTTGGATGTGAAGAGGGGAGAGAGAGGACCAGAGGGGATATAGAGAAGTGGAGGGATTTTATATTTTTTCTGGGTATTGAGCAGAGAATCTCAACCCTAGGCACAGACAGGGTTTAAAAAGACCTTGCTGCGCCATACATGCACATCATTCGACCAATCAAAAAATTCCAATTAATTTTGGAAAAAAATTTAATTGATGGAGTGATGTTATTTGATCATATCAGATAAAAATCCCAACAAACCCTCCTACTGTTGGAGCCAACACTGGATAAACACAGTGAGATTGGTGCCCAACAGTTTGAGTCGATCAAGGCATAGAGTCCTCATCTCATGGGACTCTATCCTTATCCACTTGGGGCGCACGCCATATCTGATTATGGCACCCACTTTGAGGGTAAAATTAGCAGGTGGACACTCCACAAAAACTCTCCAATGACCTCTTGCCAAGTGGCCTTCAGTCCAAGGTCCATGGGTCAACGTTTGACCGATGTCCTAAAACGAAATGGCAGGTGACAGGAATTAGCAGGTATTGTCTTAAATTCATCTCATGACTTAAGATAAGACTTTTTTGAGTTGACTGACTCCAGTCAGACTAGAGAAACTTTTTAAGGTTCTTGGGTGAATCAAATCACATTTGGCTCAGTCGAGATAGAAAAGATTACATGAGGAGAAAGTTAGGCTCAATCATGTGCTAGCACGATTTCCTTGAACCTAATTGGATCTAATCCAAATCAATCGAATTGGGCTAGCTCAATTGATGACATTCAGACTCTAACTCTTATTTGTGTGACCCAGTTAGGTTCATTTTGTATGGTAATGAGACATGTCGTGATCTCATCATCAATATCATCGAAACTCTTTTCGATGGACCAGAACTCTTCTGATTCAGACAATTTAGAATGATCGATCATCAATATCATTCTAATTGCTCCCAAAATCCATCAGTGACACCTAGCAGTATATGGTGGCAACCCATCAAAATGAAGATGAACCTCTCGTGCAACTACTTGTGTGATTGAGTTCCTCTATCATGAGTCCCGACTGAATTAGGGTTAAGGTGAACTCATCAAACCCAACATCAGTCATATGAATCAATCGATCGATCCGAGTTCGATGTGAAACCTTAATGAAAAACTCTTTTCCATTATTTCACTTTGCCATAGCCATGGCTTAAGGACTTGATCTTTCGATCATCATTGGACTACTCCTCTCATCTACCGAGGTTGATAGATCCCGTCTTGGTGCGATCGGGTTCCTACAATGAATATGCTACAGCCAACATACACCTCAAGATTTTGAATGGCTAGGAGATTGAGTTATGGTGTAGTCAAACTATAACACACTCAAGGTGAACTATCGATGCACCTTAGGTCAAAGAACTAGACACACAGCAGCAACATCGAGCTAGTCATCGATGAGAAGGTAGACTTCCTTATGACTGCTCGAGGTGGTCACGCTCAGTACTCTCATTCTCAATAAATATCTGTACTCTCACTCGGTGTCTTCAAATCATAGACTCAAGACTTATCTATCCTAAGAAAATGATTGTACACCAACCTTCCGAATCGATCACCATCCTCGTGATGATCCTATGGTCAGGAGCTGTTTATGAGTTAGTTATGTAAATTCATGCCTTAAATTTTCAACTCTTGAAAATATGAATTAATATTCCTACTAACTCAAAGGATGTATCATAGACATAATGTGCACAATGTGAGAGTAGAATAATCCTTTTATTCATTTATAGTCAAAATTATAAATTTGCCCTTACATTTGTACAGGAATGTGTCAGCTAATCTGGCATCTAGGGCACACATCTAACAAACCCCCACTTGACTAATGCCAATTGGCTACATATCTAAGTCCCATCTTCTCAAGGTGGGCTTCGATCTTCTGCTGGCCTAATGGCTTTGTCAGTGGGTCTGCCATATTGTCTGAGGAGTCGACTCTCTTAACCTCGACATAATCCTTTTCGAGGTAATCACGGATCAGATAGAATCGCCGCTCGATATGCTTGGACTTCTGGTGAGACCTTGACTCCTTAGCTAGGGCTATGGCACCATTATTGTCACAGTAAAGAGGGATGGCATCTGATGACATCACTCCAAGCTCTGCGAAAAACTTCTTGTACCAGAATACCTCCTTCGCAGCTTTCGATGCAGCAATATACTCTGCCTCAATGGTAGAATCAGCAATTACCGTCTGCTTGAAACTCTTCCAGCTGACTGCACCACCATTGCAAATGAATAGATTCCCAGATGTTGACTTTCATCATCTGTATCAGACATAAAGTCTGAGTCTATAAATTTTTGAACCTGAAGTTCTCCATTCCCAAAGACTAGAAACATATCCTTAGTCCTTCTCAAGTACTTAAGGATACATTTCACAGAAGTCCAGTGCTCTTCGTCTGGATTCGACTGATATCTACTGTGACACTCACAGCATGGGCTATATCAGGTCGTGTACATAGCATGGCATACATGAGGCTCCCTATTGCAGAAGCATAAGGGATCTTGCTCATGCGTTCAATCTCCTCAAGTGTGCTAGGGCACATCTTCTTGGAGAGATGAATGTCATGTCTAAAGGGTACTAAACCTCTTTTGGAGTTTTTCATGCTAAACCTTTTTAGCACCTCCTCTATGTACATCTTTTGTGAGAGTCCCAGCATCCTATTTGGTCTATCTCTATAGACCTTAATACCCAGTATAAAGGATCTTCTCTTAGATCTTTCATAGAGAACTCCTTAGACAATCATATTTTGACTGAGGTCAATATGAAATATCATTTCCAATTAGGAGGATGTCATCAATGTATAGTACGAGGAAGACAACTGCACTCCCACTGACCTTCTTGAATACACATGGTTCCTCCTCGTTCTTGATGAAACCAAACATTTTGATCACATCATTGAAATAAGTATTCCAGCTTCGAGATGCTTGCTTAAGTCCATAAATGGACCTTTGCAGCTTGTAGACCTTGTGATCATCATCACTGGATGTGAAATCAAGCTACTATTCCATAGAGATATCTTCCTCAAGATATCCATTTAAGAATACATTTTCACGTCCATCTGCCATATTTCATAATCGAATTAGGCTGCAACAGCAAGCAATGTGCGGATAGATTTTAGCATGGCTACAGGCGAGAAGGTATCCTGATAGTCAATGCCTTCCGCTGACTATAACCTTTCGCTACGAGCCTAGCCTTGAATGTCTCCACATTTCCATCTGCACCTATCTTTCTCTTGAAGATCCATTTACACCTAATAAGTACAATATCTTCAGGTGGATCTACCAAGGTCCAGACTTGATTTGAGTGCATCGAGTCAATTTCTGATCTCATTGCCTCTAACCATTTTTCAGAGTCGATGTCTAATATCACCTCATCATAGGTCTTGGGGTCATCACCATGAGCCTTATTTCCCATGAGGAATATTTTCTCTACATCCTCTTGTATGGTACCTAAGTACCTTTCAGGAGGATGAAAAATCCTAGTCGATCTATGAGGTGGAAGAGGTTGTATTAGGACTGGTTCTAATTGATTGGGTTTCTCAGGTTCTTTAGCTCGTTGCTCTTGGGAGACATTCTCCTTGAGCTTAATTATTCTTTCGATGCCACTATCTTGAATAAACTATTTTAAAAAAAAATAGCATGTCGATTCACAATCACATTGTGGTCTTCCAAAATATAAAAATTATTAGATGTGTGCCCTAGATGCCAGATTGGCTGATACATTCCTGTACAAATCTAAGGGCAAATTTATAATTTTTACTATAAATCAATAAATGGGTTATTCTTCTATCACATTGTATACATTGTGTCTATGATACATCCTTTGAGTTAGTAGGAATGTCAATTCATATTCTTAAAAGTTAAAAATTTAAGGCATGAATTTACATAACTAACTCAAAAACAGCTCCTGACAATAGGATCATCACGAGGATAGTGATCGATCTGAAAGATTGGTGTACGATCACTTTCTTAGGGTAGATGTATCTTGAATCTATGGTGTGGAGACACCAGAGCGAGAGTATAGGTATTCGTTGAGAATGAGAGTACTGAGCGTGAGCATATCGAGCAATCATAAGGAAGTCTACCTTTCATCGATGACTAGCTCGATGCTGCAGTTGTGTGTCTAGTTCTTTGACCTGAGATGCATCGACAGTTCACCTTGAGTGTGTTATAGTTTGACTACACCATAACTCGATCTCCTAGCTATTCAGAACCCTGAGGTATATGTTGGCTGTAGCATATTCATTGCAGGAACTAGGTCGCATCAAGATGGGATCTATCAACCACGGTAGATGAGAGGAGTAGTCCTATGATGATCGAAAGATCGAGTCCTTAAGTCCATGGCCATGACAGAGTGAAATAATGGAAAGGAGTTTTCCATTGGGGTTTCACATCGGACTTAGACCGATCGATTGATTCATATGACTGATGTTGGGTTTGACAGTTCACCTTAACCCTAATTCAGTCGGAACTCATGATAGAGGAACTTAATCACATAGGTAGCTGCACCGAGAGGTTCATTTTTAGTTCTGATGGGTTGCCACCATATACTGCTAGGTATCACTATGGATTTTGGAAGTAATTAGAATGATCTTGATGATCGATCATTCTAATTGTCTGAATCAGAAGAGTTCTAGTCCATCGAAAAGAGTTTCGATGATGTGGATGATGAGATCACGATATGTCTCATTATCATATGAAATTGAACCTAACTGGGTCACACAAACAGGAGTTAGGATCTGAATTTATCAATTGGGCTAACCCAATTGATTTGGATAAGATCCAATCAGGTTCAAGAAAATCGTGCTAGCACACGATTGAGCCTAACTTTCTCCTCGTGTAATCTTTTCTATCTCGACTGAGTCAAATATGATTTGACTCACCCAGAGAACTTTGAAAAGATTTCTCTCAGTCTAAATGAAGCTTGTCTAGTTCAAAAAAGGCTTGTCTTAATTTATGAGATGAATTTAAGATAAGCACCTGCTAATTCCTGTCACCTGCCAATTTCATTTTAGGACATCTGTCAAATATTGACATATGGGTCTTAAATTGAAGAGAGCTCATTGAAAGATTTTTGTGGAGTGTCCATATACCTAAACCATATTGAATTGGGCACCATAATCAGATTATGGCGTGAGCCCAATTGGATTAAAGTGGGCACCCCAAATGGATAAGAATGAAGAGTCCTGATTAACATGGACTCTTTGGCGCCAACCATTGCTTGTGCTTATCCAAAGTTGGTGCCAACATAGGAGAGAGAGTGGGGGTTCATATCTAATGGGATCATATGACATCACTCCATCAATCAAAATTTTTCCAGAATTAATTGAATTTTCTGATTGATCGAATGATGTGGCACTGTGCAGCGCAGCAGGGTCTATATAAACCCTGCCTGCGCCTACGGTTTTAAGTTTTTATAAAAAACCATCAAAGCTGCCACCCCATCCCTTCTTCTCTATATCCTCCCTGCTCTCCATCTCCCCTCTTCACGTCCAAGGAGTTGTACATTCATCCGGTGCAAGGAAAAGGCATGGTGATGCCTGAAACAGGAAGGCTGCAGGACATCTTCGACAGGCTGCTGCTCCAACTTCAGAAGGAGTTCTAAAGTACTTTCAAATCAGATAAAGATCTAATTTTTGGAGCACAGATTTGGAGAAAAAAATGTTCTAGATCCTACCTAAGTGGATATCGGTAGAGGCCAGACGCTTGTGTGGCTACATCAGAACCTCGGACTGTGCAGAGATCATCTAAAGGGTAATCAGATTACCCTTGAGGTATGTCCATACTTCTCATACTTTTAGATTTAATTTTAGATTTTAAATATTAGATAATAAAATTAAATTTAATAGACATTAGATCTAAAATAATGTAGGATAAAAATTTTTAAATTATTCTGCCCCAGATTTGATAAAATTTGGAAGATCCTACAGAGAAAAAAGGCGGTTTTTCCTTCAACTGGTATCAGAACCAGGTTTATGGCTCAGTTTCAGATCTAATTTAGATCTGATTTTAATTTATTTAATATTAAAAAATTTTAGATATCATATCAGATATGATAGGATCTAAAATTAAAATATTTAAAATTAAATCTAAGAAGATCTAACATGCATGAGATGCATGACTAGACTAGGATTAGTTGAATCCATGAACAGTCTTAAGTTTTATGTTTTAATGAGATTAAAATATGAATTAAATTTTATTTATTATTTATTTTTTTGATATTATAATTATTATAATCAGATCAAAAAATAAAAATAAAATTTTAATTTTTTCATAAAATTGATCTGTTACATGCCTAGACTAGTTGTAGAATTGTTCCAATAACTTATCTAGAATAGATTTAATTTTGAATAGTTCAATTTAAATCTTATTTTCAGATATTACATATGATGTATCAGATCTAAAAGCATATTAATTAGATCAATTTTTGATACATGAGATGTATGCAAAGCATGTATTAGTTAGATCTTAAATTGTATATGAGATATGTAAATTTAGATCTAACTAGTTTTGTAGTGAAATTTATATTTCTGATTGTTGGAGCATGATCCCAGCTCCTTCCATTGGACCTTTGGTGTAGCGGAACCAGCAACGAATAGATCTGGAGTTGTCTTGACACGATCTAAGGCCCTTGACGAAATCAACCTGGTTGCTATCTTCTTCGTCAGCCTTTCATTCCAGATGAAGAACACCTCTGAAACCATCTCTAAAAAATCCAAGATCTGGTACCCAACCAGATCAGACCTGGACCGAGGTCTTCTAATTTGTAGATCTCGAATTGAGGCATTCTAGATAGAGAAAAAAATAGATGGAGACAGACCTCGTAGATCTGTCCTGTTGCAGCCTTTCTTGTAGATCTGTTGATGGAGATCTCACCCACGCCTCAAACGACCTCAGATCAACTCCAGATCTGAGAGGGACTTGTACCAACCTCTTCTCAAGAGATTTCAAATCCTGGACTTGGTGTTTGGGTGCCTATAAGAGGGGGAGAGCAGATTTGGTAGGCGACTGCAAGGGGGAAGGGGCTTGCGCCTCCCCTTCTTCTCTTTCCTTTTATGGACTGGCGGCAAGAAACCCTAGGGTTTCTTGCTCCTAGGGCATGGAGAATGGCTGGAGAGAGAGGGAGAAGAGAGAGAGAGACTTGGGAGAAAGAGTCTTGTATTTTCTTGACTTTTTCAAATCTATACACAGTACATGTATATATAAACACCGGGTCAAGTGACCCAAACCCAAAACTCCCTTGACCAACTCTATGGGAGATTAGGTTAACCCAAGCCCATGTACGCCCATGACTCAACCTAATCTTACCTATCCTAGGCCCAGACCTGGCCCATAAAGAGTTGGTCCCTTGAGGCCCACATAGCCTAGACCTCAAGAACCCGAAAGGCCCACAGCCTTTCAACCTAGGGCCCAACTAGCCCTAAAGCCTCCATGAAGCCCTCATGAATGATGGACCTTGGCCTTAGCCTTGGTCCCTTGGGCCTTGGGCACACCACCTGAATCATAACAATCTCCACCTTGGTGTCCCAAGGCCTCAACCAGCTCCACTCTGTCCTTGCGACTGTAGACCCATTTGCAGCCAATGGGCCTCTTCCCCTGTGGCAACTGCACCAATCGCCACGTTTGGTTCTGGTGGAGAGACTGCATCTCCTCGGACATCGTCTGGACCCACCGCTCTCTGTCCTGGCTCTTAATAGCCTCCTGATACATATATAGGTCTCCATTCGCTATCACCAGGGCATATGACAGCATCTCCTCGAAGCCATATCAGTCCGGTTGCCTGATGGTCCTCTTGGGCTTGTGTAGGGCAACACCGATATCAGTCCTCGGTCCAACTCGCCCCTGCTGGACCTCTCCACCTCGATCATTCATCTGAGTCCTCTTCACTTGTGGAAACACCTTAGGTAGGTGCTCCACCTGAATGTCATGTCCTCCAATAGTACCTACAAGAGGCAAAATCAAAGAGGTAAGCTGTCCAGCAGCGCCCTGCTGGACCTCCTCCTGCTCCTGCTGCTCCTCCATGCCTGCTCGCCTCCGTAGGACTGACTCCTCATCAAAAGTCACATCCCGACTAATGATGACCTTCTTTTCCAAGGGATCCCACAACCTGTATCCCTTGACTCCTTACGGATAGCCTAGAAACACCGTCTTGCGTGATCTGGCATCTAGTTTGCTCCGCTCACCAGCTCCAATGTGCACATAGGCCGTGCACCCAAATACTCATAGATGGCCCAGCCCAACTATCCTTCCAGACCACACCTCCTCTGGAAGACTGCCATCCAATCTGGTGTGAGGTGACCGATTGACCAAGTAACCGACTACATCAACTGTGTCAACTCAGAACTCCTTTGGAAGCCCTGCCTGCAGCCTCATGCATCGTGCCTTTTCCAGAAGTGTTCTGTTCATCCTCTCGGCCACCCCATTCTGCTGTGGAGTTTTCCAAACTGAGAAGTGTCTCCTGATCCCACACTCCTCACAGTAATCCTGGAACTCTCTGCCGGTGTACTCCCTGCCATTGTCTGACCTCAGACACTTCACACTCCTCCCCTGCTCCTTCTCCACCTCAGCTTTTCAGATCTTGAACTTGGTGAAGACCTCTGACTTCTCTCTCATGAAGTAAATCCAGAGTTTCCTTGAGAAATCATCAATCAGGGTCATAAAGTATCTGGCCCCATTCCTAGCTAAAACTGGGGCTGGTCCCCACACATTCATGTGTACTAACTCTAGAGGGGCTGCACTGCGGGCTGTATTGATGGTGAACTGAACTCTCCTCTGCTTTTTCATCTGGCAAGGCTCACAGATCTCCCCTGTAGCACCATCCTCTAGATCAGAGATGAGTCCTCTCCTGCTCAACTCCCTCAGCCCCCTGTCACCCATGTGGCCTAGGCGGTAGTGCCACATCCTGTAAGTCCCCTCCTGGTCCTGTGCTGCAGCTGCTGCATCAGACTCTTCGGTCACCACAAATCCCTCCATGCGATAGAGGTTATTGTCCAACCTCCTACCTCTCATCACTACCATAGCTCCATTGGAGATGTTCAGTACTCCGCTTCTAGCCCTACTACTGAAGCTGTATCCATTGCGCTCCAAGTAGACTAGTGACACCAGATTCTTTTTCAGCTCCGGGATGTGCTTTATATTTGTCAATGTTCTCATAATCCCATCAAACATCCTCACCCTGACTATCCCTATCCCAGCCACCTTGCAAGAATGATTGTCGCCTAGAGTCACTGATCCCTCATCTGTCTTGGTGTATGTCGCAAACCAAGACTTGTGTGGTGTGTAGTGATGTGAGCACGCAGAGTCTAGTGTCCACTCCTCTGTGTGATGCCTGTGACCATCTGATACCACAAGTAGATCATCCTCCATCTACTGCCCAGCAACTGCACTCACTAATTCTGAGCCACTTCTTTCTCCCTTCTTGCTCTTCTATAGTGGACATTCTCGCTTGAAGTGCCCGAACTCTTTGCACTTGAAGCATTTGACCTCTCTCTTTCCTTTCCTGGACTTGGACCGCCCCCTGGACTTGCTTCTGCCTCTGCCTCTACCTGTCCTCTCCCCTACTGCCAAACCCTCCTAGGGAACCCGATCTCTGGTAAACTTTTCCCTCTGCTCATTAGACCTCAGCACCGAGACCATGTCCTCATATTCCAGAGTCTCCTTGCCGTAGAGCAGTGTAGTCACCAAAGAATCATATGATCCTGGTAGTGAACACAGAAGCAACAAAAACTTGCCCTCCTCATCCAGCTTCACCCCGATATTCACCAACTCCGTGCATAACTGGTTGAACCTCTGAATGTGGCCAATCACATCAGATCCCTCCTACATTTGAAGACTGTATAACCTCTTCTTCAGCATCAGCTTGTTGCACATATTCTTCCCCATATACATGGAGTGCAACTTTGACCAAAGGCCTTTCGGGGTCTTTTCTTCTAGCACCAAATACAACACCGCATTCGCCAAACATCCTCTGATCACCGAGCATGCTTTCATCTCCAATGATGCCCACTATCTGTCATTCCCTCAGGCTTCTCATCCAAAGTCTGATCCAGATCTGCTTGCACCAGAAGATCCTTCACCTGGATTTTCCACATGGAAAAATTCCCCTTGCCATCAAACTTCTCGAAATCAACCTTCATATTGCTACCCATGACTGGATCCAAGCCAAACAAGCAATATAAAATCAAGAAGTGTAGAATATACCTTGATGGTACCTTGCTAAAAATTTTTAGCACTTGGGATCTTCAACTTCTCATGCTTGGAACCGCTTCCTCACCACTGTGGCTCTGATACCAACTATTGGAGCATGATCCTGGCTCCTCCCACGGACCTTTGGTGCAGCAAAACCAGCAACAAATAGATCTGGAGTCGTCTGGTTGCTGTCTGGTTGCTGTCTGGCTCCTCCCACGGACCTTGACTAAATCAGCCTGGTTGCTGTCTTCTTCATCAGCCTTTCGTTCCAGATGAAGAACGCCTCTGAAACCACCTCTAAAAAATCCAAGATCTGGTACCCAATCAGACAAGACCTGGACCGAGATTTTTTAATTTTTTGATCTCAAATCAGGATATTCTAAATAGGAAAGAAGATAGATGGAGACAGACCTCGCAGATCTATCCTGCTGCAGCCTTTCTTGTAGATCTGTTGATGGAGATCTCACCCACACCTCAAACGATCTCAGATCAACTCTAGATCTGAGAGAGACTTGTACCAACCTCTTCTCAAGAGATTCCAGGTCCTAGACCTGGTGTTTGAGTACCTGCAAGAGGGGAGAGCAGATCTGGTAGGCGGCTGCAAGGGGGAAGGGGCTTGCGCCTCCCCTTCTTCTCTTTCCTTTTATGGACTGGCGGCAAGAAACCCTAGGGTTTCTTGCTCCTAGGGTGTGGAGAATGGCTGGATAGAGAGGGAGAAGAGAGAGAGAGACTTGGGAGAAAGAGTCTTATATTTTCTTGGCTTTTTCAAACCTATACATAGTACATGTATATATAAACACCGGGTCAAGTGACCCAAACCCAAAACTTCCTTGACCAACTCTGTGGGAGATTAGGTTAATCCAAGCCCATGTACACCCATGACTCGACCTAATCTTACCTATCCTGGGCCCAGATCTGGCCCATAAAGAGTTGGTCCCTTGAGGCCTACATAACCTAGACCTCAAGAACCTGAAAGGCCCACAGCCTTTCAACCTAGGGCCCAACTAGCCCTAGAGCCTCCATGAAGCCCTCATGAATGATGGACCTTGGCCTTAGCCTTGGTCCCCTGGGCCTTGGGCATACCACCTGGACCATAACACTGATTAAGGTGTTCCTCATGGCCGTCCGATCATAAGAATAAAGTAAGGTTTAAAGGCCCTCTCCTCCCATTCAATGGGTGTTCTTATGACGTGTAGGGGTGCTGCGTGTTCATCCTTAATCAGAAATCAAAACTTATTTTTCTGTAAAATTTTAGATCTTGAAACTCTAAGATTTATTTTACATGCTTTATTTATGAACCCAAACTTAATTAATAAATTAAGCTTATGAAATTAAGTTAGGTCTAAAATTGAGAATTTCAGATCTAAGATATTTTCATAAAATTGGGTTCGAGCTTGGGTAGCTCAATTAGGTCTAGCGGTTGATCAAATCGAATCAAGAGTTGGTTAGGTGGGATCATGAAAGCTAATAATTGACCAGCCTAATAGGATTAAGTCTGGGTCAAGGTCGAATCATATTTAGATGTGACTCGATCAAGTTAAGACCTAATTTGGCTCAGTAGTTAGAGTTTGGATTGTAGGCTAACCCAATTGGTTCTGATTCAATAATTTGGTGTCTAAGGTAAGTTGGACAGATGCGACCGACTGATTTTTAATTGGGAGCTACTCGACTCGAATGCGTTCTTGTCATGTTAATGGCATATCCCTTCCACCGGTCTCACTTACCTGGCCATTTGTGTCGACCCAGTTCTGATTTGAGATGGCTAACAATTCGAGCTGACCCATGCCACTAGGTTAGTCATAATTGTTATGACTATGTCAAGTCAAGTTTAATGAGACCTAAATCAAATCTCCCTAAGAAAATATTAAGTCTAGGTCTTCCACCATTGTGGATGTGCGGGTCCTTCCCGGGGTTGATTGTTTTTGGCTGGTTACAGTGGCTCAGTTGCACCGAAAAGATGCAACCATGTCCATTAGGCATTGGATGCTATGAATTAGAGGATGGGTTGGGCTCAATATTTTTGATATGATGAGGGACCCAATCAGAAATCGTGCAAATGGTGGGTTTGACTTAACTATGGATTGGAGCAATATTTCAGACACGATGAGCTTCATGAATTAGAGACCAAGTTTTGGATGCACCATGATTAGAGAATTATTGGACAAGAGTTGTCCACTCATCGATTGACCCATCACCAATAACTATTAGGTGAGGTGATGAGCCAGTTGGTGAGACAGCACCACCCACTAAAAATCACTGATCATGAAGATTTTCACATCTCTACCAAGAGAGTGTAGAGATCTGAGAAAATAGTGGGAGCCTAATTTGTTTAAAAATAAAACCCTTAAATAAATTGGTTAAGTCTGATTATAAAATCTAACTAGAAACTTTTGACTCTCTACAGGAAACATGTCTGCCTCAAACCCCCTGACCAAAATACTAGACACCCACAAATTGACTGGATCCAATTTCAAGGACTGGTTGAAGAACTACAGAATTATTCTGGGTTCTGAAAAATTGACTCATATCTTGGATCAGGACCCACCTGCCATGCCAGCATGTCCGACTGCTGAACAGAGAACATCTCTGGAAAAGTGGATGGATGATGATAACAAAGCAAGGTACTACATGTTGAGTGCAATGTCTGATGACTTGCAGCGCCAGCATGAGAATATTTTGACTACTCGCCAAATGTTGGCTCACCTACAAGAGTTGTTTGGTGAACAAAGTCGCGCAGCCAAGTATCAAGTCTGTCAAAGACTTTTTAAGGCCAAGATGCGTGATGGGCAGTCAGTCCAAGATTATTGTTTGATAATGATCAAGGATCTTGAAAAGCTTGAGAAGCTCGATATCATCTTAGATAAGGATTTTTTGATTGATGTGATCTTTCAATCCTAGTTTGATGCATATGGTCAGTTCATCATGAACTTTCATATGCATAAGATGCAGTGTACCTTGTCCGAGTTAATGAACATGCTGGTTACGGTTGAGCTTTTTATGAAGGGTTCAAAAGGCTCAGTTCTCACTATGGAGCGGACTTCTTCTAAGAGAAAGTCTTTTGAAAGGAAAAAGAAATCTGCGAAGAAGCAGAAGGTGGATGGCAAGAAGAAGAAGACAGAACCGAAGAAGAAGGCTGCTGAAAAGAAAAAATATTTTCACTGCCAATCAGACGGCTATTGGAAGTGAAACTATCTTCAGTACCTGACCACCCTGAAAAATAAGAAGGATGGTCTTTCTGGAGATATGCTCATTTTAGAATCTAACCTTACAGTTTCTTCTGCATCCAGTTGGGTGCTTTACTCTGGTTCTAGTGCTCATTTGTGCACTTCTATGCAGGGTCTTGAGGACAATAGGAGGCTGAGGGATGGGGAGATGATCCTACATGTCAGAAATAGAGCAAGAGTTGCTGCTGTGACCGTGGGAACCTACCCTCTGTGATTACCGTTAGGATTGGATTTAGTTTTAAGAGACTGTTATTATGTGCCTGCAGCAAGCAGAAATTTGATTTCTATTTCATGTTTAGCACAAGAAGGCTATGTGATTAGCTTTCATAAGGACCATTGTAACATATTTTATGAAAATAATAAAATTATAGATGATTTTCTTATTAATGGTCTCTATCAGCTACATATTGATGTATATGTATTTAATATCGAGCAAAATATGAATACCATAGGAATTAAAAGGCCTAGAGATAGTCTAAATAATAGGTATCTGTGGCACCTAAGGCTAGGTCATATAGCGGAAGACAGGGTTAACAAATTAGAGAAATCTGGGCTGTTGAGTCCGTTGACTTTCGAGTCATTTCCAGTTGTGAATCATGCCTTCAAGGCAAAATGACCAAGCTCCCTTTTATGGGACATGGGGAAAGGGCCACAAACCTTCTTGCCCTAGTACATACAGATGTGTGCGGCCCATTTGATATGCCGACTAGAGGTAACTACATCTACTTCATTACCTTTATCGATGATATGTCTAGGTACGGGTATGTGTTTCTAATGAAACACAAGTCTGAAGCTTTTGAAAGGTTCAAAGAATTCAGACATGAGATAGAAAAAACAAACAGAAAAATCCATTAAGGTTCTTCGATCAGATCGAGGAGGTGAATATCTTAATCGAAAGTTCCTAGACAACTTAAGGATAATGGTATAGTCTCTCAATGGACTCTACCTGGAATGCCTCAACTCAACGAGATTTCAAAAAGAAGAAATCGGACCCTATTAGATATGATCCGTTCCATGATGAGCTTCACGAACCTCCCTGAATTTTTTGAGGATATTATCTCATGACAGCAATATATGTATTGAATAGGATTTTCTCTAAAATCATTTCTACCACACCATATGAGATATAGCATGATAAGAAGCCAAGTTTGAATCATCTCAGAATTTGGGGTTGTCCAGCTCATGTCAAGAGACAGAAGGCGGACAAGTTAGAGTTCAGGTCTTTTAGAACTCGATTCATAGGATATCCTAAAGAGTCATTAGGATACTATTTCTATATTTTGAAAGACCACAATGTGATTGTGAGTCAAAATGCTATTTTTCTTAAAAAATAGTTTATTCAAGATGGTGGCATCGGAAGAATAATTAAGCTCAAGGAGAATGTCTTCCAAGAGCAACGAGCTAAAGAACCTGAGGAACCAAATCAATCAGAACTAGTCCTAACCTCTTCCACCTCATAGATCAACTAGGATTTTCCATCCTCCTGAAAGGTACTTAGGTACCATACAAGAGGATATAGAAGAAATATTCCTCACGGGAAATGGGGTTCATGGTGATGATCCTAAGACCTATGACGAGGCGATATCAGATATCGACTCCGAGAAATAGTTAGAGGCAATGAGATCAGAAATTGACTCGATGCACTCAAATCAAGTTTGGACCTTGGTAGATCCACCTGAAGGTATTGTACCTATTGGGTGTAAATGGATCTTCAAGAGAAAGATAGGTGTAGATGGGAATGTGGAGACATTCAAAGCTAGGCTTGTAGCGAAAGGTTATAGTCAGCGCGAAGGCATTAACTATCAGGATACCTTCTCGCCCGTAGCCATGCTAAAATCCATCCGCACATTGCTTGCTATTGCAGCCTATTTCGATTATGAAATATGGTAGATGAACGTGAAAACGGCATTCTTAAATATACATCTTGAGGAAGATATCTATATGGAACAGCCACTTGGTTTCACATCCAGTGATGATGAGCACAAGGTCTGCAAGCTGCAAAGGTCCATTTATGGACTTAAGCAAGCATCTCGAAGCTGGAATACTCGTTTCAATGATGTGATCAAAATATTTGGTT
Source organism: Elaeis guineensis (assembly GCF_000442705.2). Classification (NCBI taxonomy): domain Eukaryota; kingdom Viridiplantae; phylum Streptophyta; class Magnoliopsida; order Arecales; family Arecaceae; genus Elaeis; species Elaeis guineensis. The sequence continues at coordinate 36,250,479 of NC_026003.2, read as the reverse complement.
TCATCAAGAATGAGGAGGAACCATGTGTGTTCAAAAAGATCAGTGGAAGTGCAGTTGTCTTCCTCGTATTGTACGTAGATGACATCCTCCTAATTGGAAATGATATTCCCATGTTGACCTTAGTCAAAGTATGGTTGTCTAAGGAGTTCTCTATGAAAGATCTAGGAGAGGCATCCTTTATACTGGGTATTAAGGTCTATAGAGATAGACCAAATAGGATGCTGGGACTTTCACAGAAGATGTACATAGAGGAGGTGCTAAAAAGGTTTAGCATGAAAAACTTCAAAAGAGATTTAGTACCTTTTAGACATGGCATTCATCTCTCCAAGAAGATGTGCCCTAGCACACCTGAGGAGATTGAACGCATGAGTAAAATTCCTTATGCTTCAGCAATAGGGAGCCTCATGTATGCCATGCTATGTACACGACCTGATATAGTCCATGCTGTGAGTGTCACAAGCAGATATCAGTCGAATACAAGTGAAGAGCACTGGACTTCTGTGAAATATATCCTTAAGTACTTGAGAAGGACTAAGGATATGTTTCTAGTTTTTGAGAATGAAAAACTCCAGATTCAGGGATATACAGACTTAGATTTTATGTCTGATATAGATGATCGAAAGTCGACATCTGAGAGTCTGTTCATTTGCAATGGTGGTGCAGTTAGCTAGAAGAGTTTCAAGCAAACGGTGATTGCTGATTCCACCATGGAGGCAGAGCATATTGCTGCATCGAAAGCTACAAAGGAGGTATTCTGGTACAAAATATTTGTCACAGAGCTTGGAGTGATGTCATCAGATGCCATACCTCTTTACTACGACAATAATGGTGCCATAGCCCTAGCTAAGGAGCCAAGGTCTCACCAGAAGTCCAAGCACATCGAGCAACGATTTCATTTGATCCATGATTACCTCGAAAAGCGTTATGATGAGGTCAAGAGAATCGACTTCAAAGATAATGTGGCAGACTCGCTGACTAAGCCATTGGACCAACAAAAGATCGAAGCCCACCTTGAGAAGATGGGACTTAGATATGTACCCAATTGGCATAAGATCATGTGGGAGTTTGTTAGATGTGTGCCCTAGATGCCAGATTGGCTGACACATTTCTGTACGAATCTAAGGGCAAATTTATAATTTTCACTATAAATCAATAAATGGGTTATTCTTCTATCACATTGTTGGGAATAGTGTCCCAAAGCCAATCGTCAGCCTGTTGACGGTTGTGCTCATTTTTGAATTTGTACATGAATTATCAATTAATAAAAATTATTTTGATATTTTTTATCACAAAATATTTTATCTTCTAATGAACTCCTATGTTGTGGTGAAGTCCTTAGGACTATTTAGACTCGATAAAAAAAGATTTGTCGTTTAGTCCTTAAATCTGTTCGCGACCAAATGATACGTTGTTACCAAGGACGACAACATTTATCAAGTATAGGTCGTTGTGTGCCATTTAGGTTGGTTGTCCTCTTAACCAATGAGTGTGGAGACATTGGTATGGCATATAGGTGAGATATAAGGGTACATCTGCACTGAACGTGACTGACTCCAGAGCTATTTCTGCTGTCAAGATTTGCTTCGATGGAATATGGGTATAAATATCCCTCAGACCTGAAACCACCACAGTGACTTGCAAGCAACTCACTGCACTTAGGCACTGGACTACCTGAATTTTTAATTCAGTGACAGAATGCTACTGGGTGTAGTCAAGTACTTGACTTGTCAGTGTGTGTGTCAAGATGGGATTGACCACTCCAGTTTAAGAGCTGTGTACAGTCGTGTTTCAATTTAGCAAAACCTTGGCCAGGGTAGTCTTTGTGAGGAGTCACAGGATGTTTGAGGTGAGCACGATTTGGATGATCTGATCAGGGTTGACAGTTTAACCTTGAGTCATCCTAAACACAGAGGTCAAAAGGATGAATTATACAGTAACCATATTCACGTAGGTTCTGAGTGTTGTGATTGCAAACATTCGATCTATCCGATCATTGGGTACCATTGCTAGATGGTCACTTCGATTAGTACAGGAATTGGTTCCTGTGCTACCGGCATAGGTTCGAACCTACGGGGTCACACATTAGAGGTTCTTATCTGATCTGATGGCTGATGTAGAATCCTACATGTTTGGGACTCAATGATCGAGAATCAAGATTCTCTGATCATGAGTTCCACACATTATGGGTACCGGGGTCAAGAGTCCCACTGGTTTGGGACTCTTTGATCAGGGTTACATATCGATGAATTCTGATGCCCGATTATCCATCAAATTTGGACTCAATATTTATGAGAGGTTTAATTAATGATTTGATCACTAATTAACTCAATTTGATTGAGTAATTATTTTTGGATCAAATCCAATTGAATTGGATTCAGTTGGGTTTGACCTGATTAGGTTAAGAGTTGACCTAATCGTCGAGATGGTTTATTCCCTGATTTGATCAGGGGTTGGGCTTAATCAATTCCTGATTTGATTAAGATTTTATTGAGTCTAATTAAGCCTAATTAAGTTGGGTTTAAATTAGTCTAATTGGATCTAACTTATTTGGTTCAATTAGGTTGGTTTAAATAATTAAACCACCTTGACTCAATCTCCATGCGCCACCCTCACTTCCATTGCACCCATTTGGATTCATGAGAAGGAACTTCTCATGAATTTTTTCCTCAGCCAAGCCCTCTCCACGCCCCACTTTAATGTGCCAAATGGATGGATAAAATGATTGGTTGGCCATTCAAATTCAAAATAAAGTTTGAATTTGAATGGGCAATCAATCTTTGCACCTTATCCCTTTTTTTTACGCCCTATTTATTACATGAGAAAAGGTTTTTCATGAAATCACTCCATGCACAATTTAAGCTATGCCTCACACCTTTAGTGGATAAGAGATGTGTTGGTGTCTATTTGAATTCAAATTTGATTTGAATTCAAATGTGCAATTACTCATCTTTATCTTTTCTTTGGATAAGACGTTTGACGTTGTTATAAAAGAAGGAGAAAAGTAGGGCGTGCAAGAAGAAGAAGAAGTTTTTTTTTTGGATAAAAATTTTAGGGCGTGAGAAGTCTTGTGCATGAGAAGGAAGTCCATATCCTTCGAAGAGAAAAAAAAGAAAAGAAGAAAAGTGGGTGCAAGGTTTCTGGTGAGTTCCCTAGAGTTTTAGCCTAGAGTTCGGGAAGTGACAAAGTGAGCTACGAGTGTCGTGAGCCCACAAAATCTTAGAGAGATCTTCAACATCCTCTTGAGCATGTCTATTGATGATCCAGAGTATCCGAAGAATCGACAGACATCGATCGAAGGAGTTCGATCAGCATCCACCGTCAAAAGGGCTCTACAACGAGCTAGCACTTGTGAGGAGTCGATCAGATCGAAAGCTTCATGTGGATGATCTACAGAGGCCAGACACACTGTGTGGCTATGTCACGATGATCAGACTCTCCCGACGGTGATCAGATTGCGGCGATCTACTATCCGCACAAAGGTATTGTGTTCTAAACATATTACAGTAAAGTGTTTACTGTTCGAATTTGAAATTTAAATTTAAATGAATACATGTTATATATCATATTTAGGTCCTAGTATAGGTAAATTTATGTTAATTAATTAGATTAATTAATATCTTTTCACTGTAAAATCATAATTTTGAAAAAATTTTAAAATTATCATTTACCCCTGCACTGAATTTCTCCACAAATGGCATCAGAGCGGGTTCTTAGATATGATATATATATATTTGCATGCGTAGATTAAGTTGTAATCTAAAAGTTTAAATTTAAAATTTAAAATTCAAAATTTAAAATTTGAATTTTGAAAGTTGTTCGAAATTCAAAATTTAAAAATTTGAAATTCAAAATTTAAAATTTGAAATTTAAAATTTGAGATTCAAATTCAAAATTCAAAAATTTGAAATTCAAAATTCAAAATTTGAAATTTAAAATTTAGATGAAATTTCAAATTTGAAATTTAGAATTTAAAATTTAAAATTTAAAATTCAAAAATTTAAAATTTGAAATTTGTTTGAAATTTAAAATTCAAATTTAAAATTTAAATTTGAAATTTAAAATTTAAAATTTGAAATTGGTATATTTAGATATACTTGATCCAAGTAGCAAGTAATCGAATTGGGTTGGTTGCCCATGCCGTCCGATCATGGAGAAAAGTAGGGTTTAAAGGCCCTCTCCTCCCATTCGATGGGGTCTCCTATGGTGGTAGGGGTGCCGCTGTAATTATATCCATCAGATGAAGCAGCGAAAGAAATTAATTGTAAAGATTCAATTATAAAATTTATCGTGAATGTGTTAGATTAGATCTAAAGAAATATTCATGATTTATTTTGATTGAGTTATTTTCTGTTATGTAATTAGCAATAGGATTGCTATTTATGAAATGTGCTGATCTATTTGTGAAATGAGTCAACATATTTGATGAACAGAAAATAAAACCTTTCAAATTAAAATTATTTTTGAAATACCAAACCCTGACCCATCAGCCCAAATACTTAATTAAAAGAATTAAGTGTTGTCTAGTAGGTCTAGAATTGTGAATTAAGACCTAAGACAATTGGATAAACTTGTGGGTCAATGGGTTAGATGGATTAGGTCCATAATTGGGTTAGACCTAAGGTTAGCTTAAAGAAATAGACTAAATTAGAGTAATTGGTCAAATCTAATCAAAAGTTGAATTAGATTAGGTCAAGGATACTCTAGTCTCAACTCCAATAGTTGTAGTTGAAAGGGTCCATGTCTTTAACTAGACCAAGATGGACTTAATTCATGGCTACGTGGTGGAACCCTATTTACTAAGTTGATCAAATTAAAACTAATGAACCGGTTTGGTGTCTAAGGTAAGTTTGGCATTTTGACCAGTGATTTTTAAGCGGGAGCTACTCGCAGTGATTCGATCTCTGACGAGTTAATGGCTTATCCCCACCACTGATCTCACTTACCTAGCCAATCTGATGAATTAGGTTTTGATTAGATACTTGGTGATTAGGGCTCACCCATGTCATTAGGTAAATCAGTTTGACTGATTTAGGTGCTCCTAATGCCAGCTTTAATTAAATCTTTTTTTAATCTGACTTGGTGAAGTCAGTGGGAGGATTGAAATTGGCTGGATATTTTCTTCTCATCTATCTTTAATAAATCCTCAAAAATTATTAGGTCCCTAAAAATGATTAAGTTATATTGATAACTAAGTCATAGCCTCCCATTAAGTGAGTGATAATGAGTCCATTAGTTTAATAATCATTGGAGGCCCAAAGGCCTGGTGCTTATTGATTAATGGAATTATCATTCATAATATGATAATTTAGTTTGAGTCTTTCTGATGGTGGTCAGGTAGGTCGGCCAAAGTCGGGCCTGATCATTTATTGATCGATTCACCAAATCAAATCATGTTAATGGTTGGACCTAACCAGATCTTTTCAGTGGAGGCCAAAGCCTACTGATTAGGTTCTGGGGCAAAATCAATTACTAGAAGTTGTTTAGAGAAACAACTGGTTATGAACCTACCCATAGATGCACATGGGTTGACCAACCAAAGTTGGGCTCGTGTGTGGTCTGTGTGGATTCTAGTACCCACTAAGGAATTAAAGTAATTCCTCGAATTGGAGGTGAGGCTACCAATTCATAAAAATACTGGGAGAAACTTTAGACTAAAGTCCAAGTCTTTAGTATTAATAATTTATGTACTAATATAGGTCTGATTTTTCTTTATGCAGCTATAGCCACTACCCTGTCCCTCCGATCATTATTAGATAATGACAAGCTCATGGGACCTAATTTCGATAGCTGGTATCGAAAATTAAAAATCATCCTTGAGCATGAGTGGATCCTTTATGTAGTAATGATCCGGCACCTAAGGAGCCAGCCCCGAACGTTAGAGGGACGGTCCGAGATACTTATCAGAAGTGGCTCAACGATCGCACCATCGTTCGGTGCATTATGCTGGCAGCAATAAATGATGAGTTCAGTCGTAGGTTCGAGAACGTCCAGCCACATGAGATGCTTCAAATGTTGAATGACTCCTTTGGCATGCCTGACGATGTTGAAAGGCATAAAACTAGTTGTGCCATTTCAAT
>NC_026003.2:36126840-36244302 GCF_000442705.2 Elaeis guineensis | reverse complement strand
GCTATGCAACCCAAGAGGGGGGGTGAATTGGGTTTCTAAAAATTTTAAGCCCAACAGATAACTTATGAAGAACAAAACAATGGCTTTAAATCAATATTAATTAACTAAAGCAGTATTGCAAGGATATAATAAAGAAATAAGATAAAGCGATAAAGCACACCACAAACACAAGGATTTATAGTGGTTCGGTGCTAACCTTGCACCTACGTCCACTCCCCAAGATCCCACTTGGGAATTTTAATCCACTATCCTTTGTATTCAACCCGAATACAAAAACGTCGGAAACTCCGACACTAGCTATCCCAAGCTAGAATACAGGACGTCGGAAACTCCGACCCTAGCTATCCCAAGCTAGAACACTTGTTTCCCGGGTACAAGCCAACCCAAAACACTCCGATTTCAGGTTCGGATCAACCTTTCCTTGTTTTGGAAATCCTCCAAAAACAAGAGCAAAAACTCACAAAGAGTAAGAATATTTAGAGCACAGATGAATACAATAACAGCTCCTTAAATGAGCAAATATAACAATAAAAGCTTTACTCAAATGAAGAACCCCTTTTTCAGATTTTCTCAAGATGAATGAACGGTTGAACGCTTGAGAAGAGGTTGATTGTTGATTGAAGATCTCTTGAAAGCTTTGAACGATCTCTAGATCAAGGTTGAAACGATAGGCGTGAAGAATTCTCTCCTTGAAAGATCTTCCTTTTCTCTTTCACAATCTCTCTGGTATATTGTGGATCCTCTCTCTTTTCTCTATGGATATTTCGTTGATCTCAGGCTTTTTCTTGCAAATTTCGGATCCTCTCTTCTGTTCTTCTCTTTTTCCTCTCTTTTCTCTTCACATTTGATTTCACGTTTGATCCGCTATTTAATCTGCAATTTCTTTCATCATTTAAAGCATTTTGTAGCATTAGAAGCAAGAGAAAACAATTTAGGCAGATAAAGAGCCGTTAGAGGATTTTTAGGAAGCATAAATGGCAATTAAAATGGGCAAAAAAATAGCCGTTGCTGACATTTCCCGTCGCAGGGGTCGACTCATGAGTCGACTCATGCTTCAGGAGTCGACTCATGAGTCGACTTCTGTTGCAACAGACCAGAAGATCTGATTTCTGGATTTTTCGGCTCAAATCAGCAGAGGTCGACTCATGAGTCGACTCATGCCTTGTGGGTCGACTCATGAGTCGACTCACAGGTCGTGCCAAGCCAAAAATCCAGCGTGCCATGGGAATTTTTTCGTGCCATTCAGCTCATAGTGCCATGAGTTGACTCATGAGTCGACTCATGCACTTCAAACCTTCATAACTTCAAAAATATTAGTCCAAACACAATGAAATTTTCACCAATAGATTTCAAATCATTTGTTCTACCAAATGATATTATCAAATCAGGATTTTAGGAAAATTACGATTTTGCCCTTGAAGAGCATAAGGACTTTTTCAATTGTTTGTATCCCTTCAATCTGCTTTGTAATCATCAAAATCAATCTAGGAGCAACAATCTCCCCCTTTTGATGATGACAAAACATATGAACAAAAATATTTATGTTAATGCATTAATTTCAAAAGAATCCATTATGGGTGTATATGCTTGAAAAGAGTATGATTCTTTTGGCATGTAATATAAATGCAAAAATAGTTTGTCCATTTTCTTAAAGATTTGAAAAGGGTATTAGATCATTTTGAGTTCAAGATATTTCAGAGCAAGAGAAGATAAATAACTTTTTCTATGTATCAGAGCAAAAATAATTTTTACAATGATATCAGAAAAGATTTTATAATGTATCAGAGCAAGAAAATTTTTAATGTATCAGAGAAAATTTCATACAGTATCAGAGCAAATGTTATAATATTTTAGAGAAACCTTCACACTGTATCGGATCAAATGTTATCATGTATCAGATCAAGTTGAAAGAAATTGTAGGATGTATCAGAGTAAAACAAATTTCTTATTGATGTCTCAAGGTGAGTAAAATTTCAAAAGCAAGTTTGAATATCAGAGCATATATATAAAAAATACTTATTTGCATTGTACTCATGATTTTGCTTTTGATGGATTAAAGTTCTGTCTGATACCAAATTTCTCTGTCTGATACCAAATTTCGATACCAAAATTTCTCAAAGTTTTGTTTAATCTTTCAATCCTTGTTTTTGTCTAATTTCTCCAATATTTGTTTAATTTCTTCAATATTTGTTTTAATTTAATTTCTCCCCCTTTTTCTCATAATTTAGGGTTTTGCTTTTTGTCTAATTTCAATTTTTGTTTAATTTTAATTTCTCCCCCTTTTTGACATCATCAAACATAGTTAACTCTTTCTTTTCCTTTTCTGAAAATATTCTTTAATTTCTTCCTCTTTAGAGTTTTTCACAGATGTTTGCTCCCCCTTAATATAGCAATTATCAATAGCAAACAACAATAAGGAGAAGATAATATTTCAACAGATGTATCGGAGATTGAAATATAACCAAAATATAATCATTACAAAGAGGTAGAAATATAGGTAAAAGATGATTCCATTAATATCATAATTGTTTCATAAAATTCAACCAGCTAAATGTCAATACATGGCCCCAAGGTATAGATCCTAGAACAAGATACTAACTCCTAAGATCTAGATAAGTCAATGATCAGAGTCATCAGATATAGGGTGAGGAGATGATGGATCAGAAGTGCGTCCTCTACCCCGTCTGCCTCTGCCACGAGTGGAGGTGATGGCACGAGCAGGAGAACGAGATGAACTAGGTGGCTGAGAACGCTGAGATACTAGGGCTGATACATGAGTCTGATAGAATCAAGTACGTTCAGTGCTCTGGAAACAGATTGAAGTAGAGCAGTGAACTGGGTGGTAGCATGCTCACTCGATCCTCTGATCTCTTTCCTCAGTAGCTCATATCCACCTTCTAGTGCTCCTCTGAGCCTGCCAGCCTCTGCAGTGAGGTCTGTGACCTCAATGGTAGACTCCTGTGGCTGGGGATGGGCCAATGCAAGGACTTGCCCCTGCAAGTCAAGAACTCTGCCAGTAAGTCTCCAGACTGTATCCTCAAGCTGCTGTATCCTGACGGACTGATCTGAAATCATCTGAAATATAGTGGAGATGTGGGGAGTAATGGTCTGATCAGAAGAAGTAGCTCCAGGTGCAAAAGAAGTACTACTCCACTGGCTAGACAACAAAGAAGCCACACGCTGAGATATATGCTCGATCTGATCGTCAGCCAGTCTGAACTCTGAATGAGGTGCTCTGCTCTCTGGCTGATACACTGGTGTGGGCATCCTAGTAAACTCAGAAGGGCCAGCCTCAGTATCATGAATGAACTGGGTATCTGGTGAAGCTGCCCTGAAATCATGTACAGGAGAAGATGGACCTTCTTCTTCTACTCTGCCTTCAGTTCTGTCTTCAGCTCTTTCCTCAGCTCTCTCCTCAGCTCTTTCTTCAGAGCCCTTGATCCAACCATCAACAGTCTTTGTAATTCCCATTCGGTGCAGGCTGTGTTGGTTGAAAGTGTCCACATGTGAGAGCTTGGTAGGTGTCTCCCCCTCACAGCTAACTCCAAACCTCCTAAAAACTCTAGTAAGGGCCATACCATAAGGCAAGTGTGCCTTGGATCTGTTCAAAGTTTCTCTCATGGCCTCTATCATAAGTGTAGGGAGGTTTAGGGGGGTCTGAGTGATGATATGAAACATGACACATACATCTCTGCCAGATAGTAAGTCATGTCTACCACTCCTAGGAAAGAATAGTTTTGTCACAATCTGATGCAGGACCCTCATCTCAATGGACAGTAGCTTTGCTTCCAATCTGTTTAAACTTCCTGAAAAATCTTCTCCTAAGATAATTCTGATCCCTTCTTCTTTAATTGGGAGTTCCATATATGAGTATCCTTCACTAGGCAACTGAAGTATCTCTCCCAATATCCTAGAATCCAAACAGATGTCAATCTCCTTTACAGTTGAAGTCACAGACCCGTTTCCATAATTTAGGTTCTGGTAGAACTCTCTGACTAGATCAACATAGGTGACTTCCTTAAGAGAGCAATAAAGTTCCCATCCTTGATTTTTGATCTTGGTAGCAAAAGTAAAGCCTTCTTTCTCAAAGAACCGAAAATCTATATTTTTCCCGGTTTCTACTTTTCTATCAGAAAGAAGATTTACACTGGGGCTTATGGAGGGTTGAGAGGGACCTTGAGCAGGTACTGAAACTGGATTGGGAACAGTGGAAGACTGAGCATGCCTTTTCTTTCGGACAATTTCCTCAGGCTCTCGGATTGATTTCCTTCTTTGGGGAAGTTTCATCTTTGGAGCCATATCCAATAAGGTAGCAGACAAGAAGACTTGAATTCAGTGGAGGAGGGATCACAAAAGAGTAAAGAAGAATTTTGGTGGAGAAAAGAAGTAGATTTTGAATGAACGGTGAAGTTCTAGGCACGTTCCACCCGCGCCTAACACTGCGAGAAAGCACAGAAAAATCCTTTTCAAGGAGGCGATTTTTGGTGGAGAGGAGGAGGGAGAATTGCCTCAGAATTGATCCTTGGATTTGGAGCAAAACAGAAGTTTGGAGAGGACGGCTTTCGGAAGGAAGACGACGAGAAGATGAGTCGTCTCATAAACAAGGTTTCCCGTTTTAAAAACAATGAACCCGATGGAAGTTGGTGGGATTTACAAGTTTGCCATTGAGTCGACTCATGGGGGTCGACTCATGAAGTTCAGAAAATCAGGAAAAATGCAAATAAATTCCAAAAAAATTCAAAATTTTGGGAGAAAGAATTTTGCTCAATGATAAGTTTTTAGAGTGATAAACCTGAGCTTTTGGGACCAGGATAGATGTTGAAAATTGAGCTCTAAGAGTTTTTGACATCTATTCTTTGGAAATTGAGAAATTTCAGACAAATGGATCTAGAATTCCTAGATTTCTCCTAATTTCACAGAATCTTTCCTCACTAAGGGCCTTTGTAAAGATATCAGCTAATTGATTTTCAGTGCAAACATATTCAAGAATTATATTTTTGTTTTGAACATGTTCTCTTATAAAATGATGTCTTATCTCAATATGTTTAGATCTTGAGTGTTGTATTGGATTTTTAGATAGATTTATAGCACTTGTATTATCACATTTTATTGGTGTTTCATTAAGTTTGATTCCAAAATCTTCGAGTTGTTGCTTAATCCACAAGATTTGAGCACAACAACTTCCGGCTGCAATGTATTCGGCCTCAGCCGTAGACAGTGCCACCGAATTTTGTTTCTTGCTAAACCATGAGATTAGGTTAACTCCAAGAAATTGGCAAGTTCCACTTGTGCTTTTTCTATCTAATTTACATCCAGCAAAATCAGCATCAGAATATCCTAACAAATTAATTTGTGAGTCCTTAGAGTACCATAACCCTATAGTTTGTGTACCATTTAAGTATCTAAGGATTCTTTTAACAGCATTCAAATGAGATTCCTTAGGATTAGATTGATATCTTGCACATAAGCAAACACTAAACATGATATCAGGCCTACTTGCAGTTAAATATAATAATGAGCCAATCATACCTCTATAGTATTTTAAGTCTACGCTTTTACCTTCATCATCCTTGTCAAGCTTACATGAGGGACTCATTGGTGTGCCAATTGGTTTGCAGTTCTCCATTCCAAATCTTTTGAGTAGTTCCTTGGTGTACTTGCTTTGGGTGATGGAGATTCCCTCTTTTGATTGTTTGATTTGGAGTCCGAGGAAGAAGGTGAGTTCTCCCATCATGCTCATCTCGAACTCTCCCTGCATAAGCTTAGCAAAGTCTTGACAAAGGGATTCATTAGTAGACCCAAAAATTATGTCATCAACATAAATTTGTATAATTAGCATATCATTTTGGTTTCTTTTAATAAATAGAGTTGTATCCACATTGCCTCTTGAGAAACCATTATTTAGTAGAAATTTGCTTAGCCTTTCATACCATGCTCTAGGTGCTTGTTTTAGACCATATAAAGCTTTATTTAATCTAAAGACATGATTGGGAAAAGCATGATTTTCAAATCCAGGGGGTTGTTCTACATATACTTCTTCAGAAATATATCCATTTAAAAATGCACTTTTAACATCCATTTGAAATAGTTTGAATTTCATAAAGCAAGCATAAGCAAGTAGAAGTCTAATGGCTTCTAATCTAGCAACAGGTGCAAAGGTTTCATCAAAATCAATTCCTTCTTCTTGATTATATCCCTTAGCAACCAGTCTTGCTTTATTTCTAATTACATTTCCATGCTCATCTAATTTGTTTCTAAAGACCCATTTTGTGCCAATTATTGAATAATCTTTAGGTCTTTTCACTAAGGTCCAAACATTATTTCTTTCAAATTGACTGAGTTCTTCTTGCATAGCATTAATCCAGTTATGATCATTTTCAGCTTCTTCAAAAGTTTTAGGTTCAAGTTGAGATACAAAAGCACAATGATTAAGTACATCTCTAAGTGAAGAACGTGTTTTTACCCCATGCATAGGATCACCGATAATTAATTCCTTAGGGTGGTTGTGAACATACCTCCATTCCTTGGGTAAGTCATTTGTACCTTGAGGTTGTTCTTGAATTTCTTCACCTTTCTCATTTTGTTCATCTTCTTGATCCTTGTCTTCTGGAGTTGCTGAATCTTTTAGAGTGATCTCCTTCATACCTTCTATTAGTGGATCTGCATCATCAACACCCTTATTCTTCCTTGAAGGAAGATCGTTAGATTCATCAAAGACAACATGTATGGACTCCTCAACTACTAAGGTTCTTTTGTTGAACACTCTAAATGCTTTACTAGTGGAGGAGTAACCTAGAAGGATTGCTTCATCTGATTTTGCATCAAATTTACCAAGTTTTTCTTTGCCATTATTTAATACAAAACATCGGCAACCAAAAACATGAAAATAGGCAATATTTGGTTTTCTTTCTTTCCAAAGTTCATAGGGGGTTTTCTTTAAAAATTATCTAATTTAGTTAAATCATTCAAGTCTTCCATATAAATATTGCCATGCCTATGTCCTATAAATTTAATGCCATCGTTGATAGGACTAGTCACAATGCAAACAGATGATTCATATATCAAATATATGTAGTTTCAGATCTAAATAAAAATGCATCACATATACATCAAATTTCAGATCTAAAACTAAATTTACACATATCAAATATATATCTAAAAAATAATTAAAATATTTTAAAAATATCTTTTCAAAAATCGATTCACATCAAACTAGGACAACCTTTACAGTATAGGGGATAAACCCTATATCAGGACAACCTTATATCAGTTTGATGTAAATTTTTAATCATTCTAATTTTAGAACATGCTAATTTTTAGATTTAAAAGGATTTGATTTAATTATGAAGATTCAAAAATGACTTTGTTTCCTTTATCACAAAATTGACTGATGCTAAGTAAGTTATGCTTTAAACCTTTAACTAGTAAAACATTCTCAATGTATTTGGAGGGAGTGATACCAATGTTACCTATCCCGATGATCTTTCCTTTGCCATTATCTCCAAAGGTGACCATCCCTCCATCCTTAGCATCAAGCGTGATGAATTGTGATTCATCACCAGTCATGTGTCTCGAGCATCCGCTGTCAAGATACCATTTCCTGTTTCCTTCTTGGGATGCTAGACACACCTGCAAGCACAGATCAAGTTTCTGTCTTAGGTACCCAAGCTTTCTTGGGTCCTTTCAGGTTAGTCAGAATGGTTCCTTTTGGAACCCATATTTTCTTTGTGTTTGCATATTTGTTAATAAGACATGTGTATGATTTATGTCCTATTCTTCCACATTTAAAACAAGTAATATTTGTAGGCTTTTTGCTTGAATAATTTGCATAAATATCCTTCAAAAATTTTTGTTTCTTCAGGGGTTTATAACCAAGTCCAGCCTTATCATATATAGCTTTCTGATTATCAAGGATCATATTTAGCTTGTTTGAACTTAAGGTGAACTTATCTACTATAGATTTCAGTCTGTTAATTTCATCCTTAAAGTTTTGATTTTCTTGAATCAATGTGAATTTTTCAATTGAAAGAATTTCAGCTTGTTTCACTAAGGACTGATTTTTCAATTTCAGCTCTTTGTTTTTCTTCCCTAGTTTCTTTAATTCATCAATTGAATCATAGAAAGCTTCATGCAATTCTTCAAAAGTAAATTCACTAGTGGATTCAGAAGTTACCTCATTTTCATGTGCCATCAGGCACAGATTGGCTTGTTCGGTTGAGGTTTCCTCGTCGGAGCTTGAGTCATCACTCGCACTCCAGGTCGCCATCATTGCCTTCTTTTTGAATTTCTTTGGACCTTTCTTCAATTGAGGACATTCGGATCTGAAATGTCCTGGCTTCTTGCACTCGTAGCATATAGGGGTTTGATCTTTCTCCTTTTCTATGCTTTGATCCCCTTTTGTAAATTTCTTTCTCATCCCCTGTTTCCTTTTTCTTAGAAACTTCTTGAATTTCCGGGTGATGAGAGCCATCTCCTCATCCTGATCTTCATCTTCAGAGTCATCTGTTTCATAATCAGGTGAAGTTGTGGATTTGAGGGCAATGGTTCTTTTCTTTTTGATTTCATCCTCTTGATGTTGCATCATGCTAAGTTCATGAGTCATCAAGGATCCAAGAAGCTCTTCTAGAGGTAGAGTGTTCAAGTCCTTTGCTTCTTGGATGGCAGTCACCTTGGCTTCCCAAGTTCTTGGCAGTGACCTGAGAATCTTCCTTACAAGTTCACTGTTAGTATAAGATTTGCCAAGACTCTTTAAACCATTGATTATATCAGTAAAACGAGTAAACATAGCAGTTATGGACTCATCATGCTCTATTTTGAACAATTCATATTTATGTACAAGCATGTTTATTTTAGACTCTTTTACTTGATTTGTTCCCTCATGGGTGACTTCTAACCTATTCCATATTTCTTTAGCAGATGCACAAGTAGAAATGCGATTAAATTCACTAGCATCTAGTGCACAATAAAGAACATTCATAGCTTTGGCATTTAATTGTGCCAATTTCTTGTCAACCTCATCCCATTCTTTCTCGGGTTTGGTTGACTCCTCACCATCTATAATCTTGTGGGTGTGTGAGGACCATTCACTATGATACTCCACATATCATAGTCGAGTGCTTGTATGAAAATCTTCATCCGAGCTTTCCAATAGGTGTAATTAGACCCATTGAAAAGTGGAGGTCGGTTAGTTGATTGCCCCTCAGCTAGAGAAGTTCCAACATGGGTTGCCATAGATCTTTGGCTCTTTGATTGTTAGATCAAAGAAGGGCTAGAGCACTGGCTCTGATACCACTTGTTGCCCAGCTATGCAACCCAAGAGGGGGGGTGAATTGGGTTTCTAAAAATTTTAAGCCCAACAAATGACTTATGAAGAACAAAACAATGGCTTTAAATCAATATTAATTAACTAAAGCAGTATTGCAAGGATATAATAAAGAAATAAGATAAAGCGATAAAGCACACCACAAACACAAGGATTTATAGTGGTTCGGTGCTAACCTTGCACCTACGTCCACTCCCCAAGATCCCACTTGGGAATTTTAATCCACTATCCTTTGTATTCAACCCGAATACAAAACGTCGGAAACTCCGACACTAGCTATCCCAAGCTAGAATACAGGACGTCGGAAACTCCGACCCTAGCTATCCCAAGCTAGAACACTTGTTTTCCGGGTACAAGCCAACCCAAAACACTTCGATTTCAGGTTCGGATCAACCTTTCCTTGTTTTGGAAATCCTCCAAAAACAAGAGCAAAAACTCACAAAGAGTAAGAATATTTAGAGCACAGATGAATACAAAAACAGCTCCTTAAATGAGCAAATATAACAATAAAAACTTTACTCAAATGAAGAACCCCTTTTTCAGATTTTCTCAAGATGAATGAACGGTTGAACGCTTGAGAAGAGGTTGATTGTTGATTGAAGATCTCTTGAAAGCTTTGAACGATCTCTAGATCAAGGTTGAAACGATAGGCGTGAAGAATTCTCTCCTTGAAAGATCTTCCTTTTCTCTTTCACAATCTCTCTGGTATATTGTGGATCCTCTCTCTTTTTCTATATGGATATTTCGTTGATCTCAGGCTTTTTCTTGCAAATTTCGGATCCTCTCTTCTGTTCTTCTCTTTTTCCTCTCTTTTCTTCACTTATGATTTCACGTTTGATCCGCTATTTAATCTGCAATTTCTTTCATCATTTAAAGCATTTTGTAGCATTAGAAGCAAGAGAAAATAATTTAGGCAGATAAAGAGCCGTTAGAGGATTTTTAGGAAGCATAAATGGCAATTAAAACGGGAAAAAAAATAGCCGTTGCTGACATTTCCCGTCGCAGGGGTCGACTCATGAGTCGACTCATGCTTCAGGAGTCGACTCATGAGTTGACTTCTGTTGCAACAAACCAGAAGATCTGATTTCTGGATTTTTCGGCTCAAATCAGCAGAGGTCAACTCATGAGTCGACTCATGCCTTGTGGGTCGACTCATGAGTCGACTCACAGGTCGTGCCAAGCCAAAAATCCAGCGTGCCATGGGAATTTTTTTCGTGCCATTCAGCTCATAGTGCCATGAGTTGACTCATGAGTCGACTCATGCACTTCAAACCTTCATAACTTCAAAAATATTAGTCCAAACACAATGAAATTTTCACCAATAGATTTCAAATCATTTGTTCTACCAAATGATATTATCAAATCAGGATTTTAGCAAAATTACGATTTTGCCCTTGAAGAGCATAAGGACTTTTTCAATTGTTTGTATCCCTTCAATCTGCTTTGTAATCATCAAAATCAATCTAGGAGCAACAGGAAGAAAATAGATGGAGACAGACCTCGTAGATCTGTCCTGTTGCAGCCTTTCTTGTAGATCTGTTGATGGAGATCTCACCCACGCCTCAAACGACCTCAGATCAACTCCAGATCTGAGAGAGACTTGTACCAACCTCTTCTCAAGAGATTCCAAGTCTTGGACCTGGTGTTTGGGTGCCTACAAGAGGGGGAGAACAGATTTGGTAGGCGACTGCAAGGGGGAAGGGGCTTGCGCCTCCCCTTCTTCTCTTTCCTTTTATGGACTGGCGGCAAGAAACCCTAGGGTTTCTTGCTCCTAGGGCATGGAGAATGGCTGGAGAGAGAGGGAGAAGAGAGAGAGAGACTTGGGAGAAAGAGTCTTGTATTTTCTTGACTTTTTCAAACCTATACACAGTACATGTATATATAAACACCGGGTCAAGTGACCCAAACCCAAAACTCCCTTGACCAACTCTATGGGAGATTAGGTTAACCCAAGCCCATGTACGCCCATGACTCAACCTAATCTTACCTATCCTGGGCCCAGACCTGGCCCATAAAGAGTTGGTCCCTTGAGGCCCACATAGCCTAGACCTCAAGAACCCGAAAGGCCCACAGCCTTTCAACCTAGGGCCCAACTAGCCCTAAAGCCTCCATGAAGCCCTCATGAATGATGGACCTTGGCCTTAGCCTTGGTCCCCTGGGCCTTGGGCACACCACCTGAATCATAACAATCTCCACCTTGGTGTCCCAAGGCCTCAACCAGCTCCACTCTGTCCTTGCGACTGTAGACCCATTTGCAGCCAATGGGCCTCTTCTCCTGTGGCAACTGCACCAATCGCCACGTCTGGTTCTAGTGGAGAGACTGCATCTCCTCGGACATCGTCTGGACCCACCGCTCTCTGTCCTGGCTCTTAATAGCCTCCTAATACATATATAGGTCTCCATTCACTGTCACCAGGGCATATGACAGCATCTCCTCGAAGCCATATCAGTCCGGTTGCCTGATGGTCCTCTTGGGCTTGTGTAGGGCAACACCGATATCAGTCCTCGGTCCAACTCGCCCCTGCTGGACCTCTCCACCTCGATCATTCATCTGAGTCCTCTTCACTTGTGGAAACATCTTAGGTAGGTGCTCCACCTGAATGTCATGTCCTCTAGTAGTACCTACAAGAGGCAAAATCAAAGAGGTAAGCTATCCAGCAGTGCCCTGCTGGACCTCCTCCTGCTCCTGTTGCTCCTCCATGCCTGCTCGCCTCCGTAGGACTGACTCCTCATCAAAAGTCACATCCTGACTAATGATGACCTTCTTTTCCAAGGGATCCCACAGCCTGTATCCCTTGACTCCTTGCGGATAGCCTAGAAACACCATCTTGCGTGATCTGGCATCTATTTTGCTCTGCTCACCAGCTCCAATGTGCACATAGGCCGTGCACCCAAATACTCATAGATGGCCCAGCCCAACTATCCTTCCAGACCACACCTCCTCTGGAAGCCTGCCATCCAACCTGGTGTGAGGTGACCGATTGACCAAGTAACCGACTGCATCAACTGTGTCAACTCAGAACTCCTTTGGAAGCCCTGCCTGCAGCCTCATGCATCGTGCCTTTTCCAGAAGTGTTCTGTTCATCCTCTCGGCCACCCCATTCTGCTGTGGAGTTTCCCAAACTGAGAAGTGTCTCTTGATCCCACACTCCTCACAGTAATCCTGGAACTCTCTGTCGGTGTACTCCCTGCCATTGTCTGACCTCAGACACTTCACACTCCTCCCCTGCTCCTTCTCCACCTCAGCTTTCCAGATCTTGAACTTGGTGAAGACCTCTGACTTCTCTCTCATGAAGTAAATCCAGAGTTTCCTTGAGAAATCATCAATCAGGGTCATGAAGTATCTGGCCCCATTCCTAGCTAAAACTGGGGCTGGTCCCCACATATTCATGTGTACTAACTCTAGTGGGGCTGCACTGCGAGCTGTATTGATGGTGAACTGAACTCTCCTCTGCTTTTTTATTTGGCAAGGCTCACAGATCTCCCCTGTAGCACCATCCTCCAGATCAGAGATGAGTCCTCTCCTGCTCAACTCCCTTAGCCCCCTGTCACCCATGTGGCCTAGGCGGTAGTGCCACATCCTGTAAGTCCCCTCCTGGTCTTGTGCTGCAGCTGCTGCATCAGACTCTCCGATCACCATAAATCCCTCCATGCGATAGAGGTTATTGTCCAACCTCCTACCTCTCATCACTACCATAGCTCCATTGGAGATGTTCAGTACTCCGCTTCTAGCCCTACTACTGAAGCTGTATCCATTGCGCTCCAAGTAGCCTAGTGACACCAGATTCTTTTTCAGCTCTGGGATGTGCTTTATATTTGTCAATGTTCTCATAATCCCATCAAACATCCTCATCCTGACTATCCCTATCCCAGCCACCTTGCAAGAATGATTGTCGCCTAGAGTCACTGATCCCTCATCTGTCTTGGTGTATGTCGCAAACCAAGACTTGTGTGGTGTGTAGTGATGTGAGCACGCAGAGTCTAGTGTCCACTCCTCTGTGTGATGCCTGTGACCATCTGATACCACAAGTAGATCATCCTCCATCTACTGCCCAGCAACTGCACTCACTAATTCTGAGCCACTTCTTTCTCCCTTCTTGCTCTTCCATAGTGGACATTCTCACTTGAAGTGCCCGAACTCTTTGCACTTGAAGCATTTGACCTCTCTCTTTCCCTTCCTGGACTTGCTTCTGCCTCTGCCTCTACCTGTCCTCTTCCCTACTGCCAAACCCTCCTGGGGAGCCCAATCTCTGGTCAACTTTTCCCTCTGCTCATTAGACCTCAGCACCGAGACCATGTCCTCATATTCCAGAGTCTCCTTGCCGTAGAGTAGTGTAGTCACCAAAGAATCATATGATCCTGGTAGTGAACACAGAAGCAACAGAAACTTGTCCTCCTCATCCAGCTTCACCCCGATATTCACCAACTCCGTGCACAACTGGTTGAACCTCTGAATGTGGCCAATCACATCAGATCCCTCCTGCATCTGAAGACTGTATAACCTCTTCTTCAGCATCAGCTTGTTGCACATATTCTTCCCCATATACATGGAGTGCAACTTCGACCAAAGGCCTTTCGGGGTCTTTTCTTCTAGCACCAAATACAACGCCGCATTCACCAAACATCCTCTGATCATCGAGCATGCTTTCATCTCCAATGATGCCCACTATCTGTCATTCCCTCAGGCTTCTCATCCAAAGTCTGATCCAGATCTGCTTGCACCAGAAGATCCTTCACCTGGATTTTCCACATGGAAAAATTCTCCTTGCCATCAAACTTCTCGAAATCAACCTTCATATTGCTACCCATGACTGGATCTAAGCCAAACAAGCAATATAAAATCAAGAAGTGTAGAATATACCTTGATGGTACCTTGCTAAAAATTTTCAGCACTTGGGATCTTCAACTTCTCGTGCTTGGAACTGCTTCCTCACCACTGTGGCTCTGATACCAACTATTGGAGCATGATCCTGGCTCCTCCCACGGACTTTTGGTGCAGCAAAACCAGCAACGAATAGATCTGAAGTCGTCTGGACACGATCCAAGGCCCTTGACGAAATCAGCCTGGTTGCTGTCTTCTTCATCAGCCTTTCGTTCCAGATGAAGAACGCCTCTGAAACCACCTCTAAAAAATCCAAGATCTGGTACCCAATCAGACCAGACCTGGACCGAGGTTTTTCAATTTGTAGATCTCAAATCAGGATATTCTAGATAGGAAAGAAGATAGATGGAGACAGACCTCACAGATCTATCCTGCTGTAGCCTTTCTTGTAGATCTGTTGATGGAGATCTCACCCACACCTCAAACGATCTCAGATCAACTCTAGATCTGAGAGGAACTTGTACCAACCTCTTCTCAAGAGATTCCAGGTCCTAGACCTGGTGTTTGAGTGCCTGCAAGAGGGGGAGAGCAGATCTGGTAGGCGGCTGCAAGGGGGAAGGGGCTTGCGCCTCCCCTTCTTCTCTTTCCTTTTATGAACTGGCGGCAAGAAACCCTAGGGTTTCTTTCTCCTAGGGTTTGGAGAATGGCTGGATAGAGAGGGAGAAGAGAGAGAGAGACTTGGGAGAAAGAGTCTTGTATTTTCTTGGCTTTTTCAAATCTATACATAGTACATGTATATATAAACACCGGGTCAAGTGACCCAAACCCAAAACTTCCTTGACCAACTCTGTGGGAGATTAGGTTAATCCAAGCCCATGTACACCCATGACTCGACCTAATTTTACCTATCTTGGGCCCAGATCTGGCCCATAAAGAGTTGGTCCCTTGAGGCCTACATAACCTAGACCTCAAGAACCTGAAAGGCCCACAACCTTTCAACCTAGAGCCCAACTAGCCCTAGAGCCTCCATGAAGCCCTCATGAATGATGGACCTTGGCCTTAGCCTTGGTCCCCTGGGCCTTGGGCATACCACCTGGATCATAACACTGATTAAGGTGTTCCTCATGGCCGTCCGGTCATAAGAACAAAGTAAGGTTTAAAGGCCCTCTCCTCCCATTCAATGGGTGTTCTTATGACGTGTAGGGGTGCTGCGTGTTCATCCTTAATCAGAAATCAAAACTTATTTTTCTGCAAAATTTTAGATCTTGAAACTCTAAGATTTATTTTACATACTTTATTTATGAACCCAAACTTAATTAATAAATTAAGCTTATGAAATTAAGTTAGGTCTAAAATTGAGAATTTCAGATCTAAGATATTTTCATAAAATTGGGTTCGAGCTTGGGTAGCTCAATTAGGTCTAGCAGTTGATCAAACCGAATCAAGAGTTGGTTAGGTGGGATCATGAAAGCTAATAATTGACCAGCCTAATAGGATTAAGTCTGGGTCAAGGTCGAATCATATTTAGATGTGACTCGATCAAGTTAAGACCTAATTTGGCTCAGTAGTTAGAGTTTGGATTGTAGGCTAACCCAATTGGTTCTGATTCGATAATTTGGTGTCTAAAGTAAGTTGGACAGATGCGACCGACTGATTTTTAATTGGGAGCTACTCGACTCGAATGCGTTCTTGTCAAGTTAATGGCATATCCCTTCCACCGGTCTCACTTACCTGGCCATTTGTGTCGACCCAGTTCTGATTTGAGATGGCTAACAATTCGAGCTGACCCATGCCACTAGGTTAGTCATAATTGTTATGACTATGTCAAGTCAAGTTTAATGAGACCTAAATCAAATCTTCCTAAGAAAATATTAAGTCTAGGTCTTCCACCATTGTGGATGTGCGGGCCCTTCCCGGGGTTGATTGTTTTTGGCTGGTTACAGTGGCTCAGTTGCACCGGAAAGATGCAACCATGTCCATTAGGCATTGGATGCTATGAATTAGAGGATGGGTTGGGCTCAATATTTTGGATACGATGAGGGACCCAATCAGAAATCTAGTTCGTGCAAATGGTGGGTTTGACTTAACTAAGGATTGGAGCAATATTTCAGACACGATGAGCTTCATGAATTAGAGACCAAGTTTTGGGTGCACCATGATTAGAGAATTATTGGACAAGAGTTGTCCACTCATCGATTGACCCATCACCAATAACTATTAGGTGAGGTGATGAGCCAGTTGGTGAGACAGCACCACCCACTAGAAATCACTGATCACGAAGATTTTCACATCTCTACCAAGAGAGTGTAGGGATCTGAAAAAATAGTGGGAGCCTAATTTGTTTAAAAATGAAACTCTTAAATAAATTGGTTAAGTCTGATTATAAAATCTAACTAGAAACTTTTGACTCTCTACAAGAAACATATCTGCCTCAAACCCCCTGACCAAAATACTAGACACCCACAAATTGACTGGATCTAATTTCAAGGACTGGTTGAAGAACTACAGAATTATTCTGGGTTCTGAAAAATTGACTCATATCTTGGATCAGGACCCACCTGCCATGCCAGCATGTCCGACTGCTGAACAGAGAACATCTCTGGAAAAGTGGATGGATGATGATAACAAAGCAAGGTACTACATGTTGAGTGCAATGTCTGATGACTTGCAGTGCCAGCATGAGAACATTTTGACTACTCGCCAAATGTTGGCTCACCTACAAGAGTTGTTTGGTGAACAAAGTCACGCAGCCAAGTATCAAGTCTGTCAAAGACTTTTTAAGGCCAAGATGCGTGATGGGCAGTCAGTCCAAGATTATTGTTTGATAATGATCAAGGATCTTGAAAAGCTTGAGAAGCTCGATATCATCTTAGATAAGGATTTTTAGATTGATGTGATCTTTCAGTCCTAGTCCGATGCATATGGTCAGTTCATCATGAACTTTCATATGCATAAGATGCAGTGTACCTTGTCCAAGTTAATGAACATGCTGGTTACGGTTGAGCTTTCTATGAAGGGTTCAAAAGGCTCAGTTCTCACTATGGAGCGGACTTTTTCTAAGAGAAAGTCTTTTGAAAGGAAAAAAAAATTTGCGAAGAAGCAGAAGGTGGATGGCAAGAAGAAGACAGAATCGAAGAAGAAGGCTGCTGAAAAGAAAAAATATTTCCACTGCCAATCAGACGGCTATTGGAAGTGAAACTATCTTCAGTACCTGACCACCCTGGAAAACAAGAAGGATGGTCTTTCTGGAGATATGCTCATTTTAGAATCTAACCTTACAGTTTCTTCTGCATCCAGTTGGGTGCTTAACTCTGGTTCTAGTGCTCATTTGTGCACTTCTATGCAGGGTCTTGAGGAGAATAGGAGGCTGAGGGATGGGGAGATGATCCTACATGTCAGAAATGAAGCAAGAGTTGCTGCTGTGACCGTGGAAACCTACCCTCTGTGATTACCGTTAGGATTGGATTTAGTTTTAAGAGACTGTTATTATGTGCCTGCAGCAAGCAAGAATTTGATTTCTATTTCATGTTTAGCACAAGAAGGCTATGTGATTAGCTTTCATAAGGACCATTGTAACATATTTTATGAAAATAATAAAATTATAGATGATTTTCTTATTAATGGTCTCTATCAGCTACATATTGATGTATATGTATTTAATATCGAGCAAAATATGAATACCATAGGAATTAAAAGGCCTAGAGATAGTCTAAATAATAGGTATCTGTGGCACCTAAGGCTAGGTCATATAGCGGAAGACAGGGTTAACAAATTAGAGAAATCTGGGCTGTTGAGTCCGTTGACTTTCGAGTCATTTTCAGTTGTGAATCATGCCTTCAAGGCAAAATGACCAAGCTCCCTTTTATGGGACATGGGGAAAGGGCCACAAACCTACTTGCCCTAGTACATACGGATGTGTGCGGCCCATTTGATATGCCGACTAGAGGTAACTACATCTACTTCATTACCTTTATTGATGATATGTTTAGGTACGGGTATGTGTTTCTAATGAAACACAAGTCTGAAGCTTTTGAAAGGTTCAAAGAATTCAGACATGAGATAGAAAAACAAATAGAAAAATCCATTAAGGTTCTTCGATCAGATTGAGGAGGTGAATATCTTAGTCGGAAGTTCCTAGACATCTTAAGGATAATGGTATAGTCTCTCAATGGACTCTACCTGGAATGCCTCAACTCAACGAGATTTCAAAAAGGAGAAATCGGACCCTATTAGATATGATCCGTTCCATGATGAGCTTCATGAACCTCCCTGAATTTTTTTGAGGATATTATCTCATGACAGCAATATATGTATTGAATAGGATTTTCTCTAAAATCATTTTTACCACATCATATGAGATATAGCATGATAAGAAGCCAAGTTTGAATCATCTTAGAATTTGGGGTTGTCCAGCTCATGTCAAGAGACAGAAGGCGGACAAGTTAGAGTTCAGGTCTTTTAGAACTCGATTCATAGGATATCCTAAAGAGTCATTAGGATACTATTTCTATATTTTGGAAGACCACAATGTGATTGTGAGTCAAAATGCTATTTTTCTTAAAAAATAGTTTATTCAAGATGGTGGCATCGGAAGAATAATTAAGCTCAAGGAGAATGTCTTCCAAGAGCAACGAGCTAAAGAACCTGAGGAACCAAATCAATCAGAACTAGTCCTAACCTCTTCCACCTCGTAGATCAACTAGGATTTTTCATCCTCCTGAAAGGTACTTAGGTACCATACAAGAGGATATAGAAGAAATATTCCTCACGAGAAATGGGGTTCATGGTGATGATCCTAAGACCTATGACGAGGTGATATCAGATATCGACTCTGAGAAATAGTTAGAGGCAATGAGATCAGAAATTGACTCGATGCACTCAAATCAAGTTTGGACCTTGGTAGATCCACCTGAAGATATTGTACCTATTGGGTGTAAATGGATCTTCAAGAGAAAGATAGGTGTAGATGGGAATGTGGAGACATTCAAAGCTAGGCTTGTAGCGAAAGATTATAGTCAGTGCGAAGGCATTAACTATCAGGATACCTTCTCGCCCGTAGCCATGCTAAAATCCATCCGCACATTGCTTGCTATTGCAGCCTATTTCGATTATGAAATATGGTAGATGGACGTGAAAACGGCATTCTTAAATATACATCTTGAGGAAGATATCTATATGGAACAGCCACTTGGTTTCACATCCAGTGATGATGATCACAAGGTCTGCAAGCTGCAAAGGTCCATTTATGGACTTAAGCAAGCATCTCGGAGCTGGAATACTCGTTTCAATGATGTGATCAAAATGTTTGGTTTCATCAAGAATGAGGAGGAACCATGTGTGTTCAAAAAGATCAGTGGAAGCGCAGTTATCTTCCTCGTATTGTACGTAGATGACATCCTCCTAATTAGAAATGATATTCCCATGTTGACCTTAGTCAAAGTATGGTTGTCTAAGGAGTTCTCTATGAAAGATCTAGGAGAGGCATCCTTTATACTGGGTATTAAGGTCTATAGAGATAGACCAAATAGGATGCTGGGACTTTCACAGAAGATGTACATAGAGGAGGTGCTAAAAAGGTTTAGCATGAAAAACTTCAAAAGAGATTTAGTACCTTTTAGACATGGCATTCATCTCTCCAAGAAGATGTGCCCTAGCACACCTGAGGAGATTGAACGCATGAGTAAAATTCCTTATGCTTCAGCAATAGGGAGCCTCATGTATGCCATGCTATGTACACGACCTGATATAGTCCATGCTGTGAGTGTCACAAGCAGATATCAGTCGAATCCAAGCGAAGAGCACTGGACTTCTGTGAAATGTATCCTTAAGTACTTGAGAAGGACTAAGGATATGTTTCTAGTTTTTGAGAATGAAAAACTCCAGATTCAGGGATATACAGACTTAGATTTTATGTCTGATATAGATGATCGAAAGTCGACATCTGGGAGTCTGTTCATTTGCAATGGTGGTGCAGTTAGCTAGAAGAGTTTCAAGCAAATGGTGATTGCTGATTCCACCATGGAGGCAGAGCATATTGCTACATCGAAAGCTACAAAGGAGGTATTCTGGTACAAAATATTTGTCACAGAGCTTGGAGTGATGTCATCAGATGCCATACCTCTTTACTACGACAATAATGGTGCCATAGCCCTAGCTAAGGAGCCAAGGTCTCACCAGAAGTCCAAGCACATCGAGCAACGATTTCATTTGATCCGTGATTACCTCGAAAAGGGTTGTGATGAGGTCAAGAGAATCGACTTCAAAGACAATGTGGCAGACTCGCTGACTAAGCCATTGGACCAACAAAAGATCGAAGCCCACCTTGAGAAGATGGGACTTAGATATGTACCCAATTGGCATTAGGTCATGTGGGAGTTTGTTAGATGTGTGCCCTAGATGCCAGATTGGCTGACACATTTCTGTACAAATCTAAGGGCAAATTTATAATTTTCACTATAAATCAATAAATGGGTTATTCTTCTATCACATTGTTGGGAATAGTGTCCGAAAGCCAATCGTCAGCCTGTTGACGGTTGTGCTCATTTTTGAATTTGTACATGAATTATGAATTAATAAAAATTATTTTGATATTTTTTATCACAAAATATTTCATCTTCTAATGAACTCCTATGTTGTGGTGAAGTCCTTAGGACTATTTAGACTCGACAAAGGAAGATTTGTCGTTTAGTCCTTAAATCTGTTCGTGACCAAATGATACGTTGTTACCAAGGACGACAACATTTATCAAGTATAGGTCATTGTGTGCCATTTAGGTTGGTTGTCCTTTTAACCAATGAGTGTGGAGACATTGGTATGGCATATAGGTGAGATGTAAGGGTACATCTGCACTGAACGTGACTGACTCCAGAGCTATTTCTGCTGTCAAGATTTGCTCCGATGGAATATGGGTATAAATATCCCTCAGACCTGAGACCACCACGGTGACTTGCAAGCAACTCACTGCACTTAGGCACTGGACTACCTGAATTTTTAATTCAGTGATGGAATGCTACTGGGTGTAGTCAAGTACTTGACTTGTCGGTGTGTGTGTCAAGATGGGATTGACCACTCCAGTTTAGGAGCTGTGTACAGTCGTGTTTCAATTTAGCAAAACCTTGGCCAGGGTAGTCTTTTGAGGAGTCACAGGACTGTTTGAGGTGAGCACGATTCGGATGATCTGATCAGGGTTGACAGTTTAACCTTGAGTCATCCTAAACACAGAGGTCAAAAGGATGAATTATACAGTAACCATATTCACGTAGGTTCTGAGTGTTGTGATTGCAAACATTCGACCTATCCGATCATTGGGTACCATTGCTAGATGGTCACTTCGATTAGTACAGGAATTGGTTCCTGTGCTACCGGCTTAGGTTCGAACCTGCGGGGTCACACATTAGAGGTTCTTATCTGATCTGATGGTTGATGTAGAATCCTACATGTTTGGGACTCAATGATCGAGAATCAGGATTCTCTGATCATGAGTTCCACACATTATGGGTACCGGGGTCAAGAGTCCCACTGGTTTGGGACTCTTTGATCAGGGTTACATATCGATGAATTCTGATGCCCGATTATCCATCGATTTGGACTCAATATTTATGAGAGATTTAATTAATATTTGATCACTAATTAACTCAATTTGATTGAGTAATTATTTTTGGATCAAGTCCAATTGAATTGGATTCAGTTGGGTTTGACCTGATTAGGTTAAGAGTTGACCTAATCGTCGAGATGGTTTATTCCCTGATTTGATCAGGGGTTGGGCTTAATCAATTCCTGATTTGATTAAGATTTTATTGAGCCTAATTAAGCCTAATTAAGTTGGGTTTAAATTAGTCTAATTGGACCTAACTTATTTGGTTCAATTAGGTTGGTTTAAATAATTAAACCACCTTGACTCAATCTCCATGCGCCACCTCACTTCCATTGCACCCATTTGGATTCATAGAAGGAACTTCTCATGAATTTTTTCCTCAGCCAAGCCCTCTCCACGCCCCACTTTAATGTGCCAAATGGATGGATAAGGATGATTGGTTGGCCATTCAAATTCAAAATAAAGTTTGAATTTGAATGGGCAATCAAACTTTGCACCTTATCCATTTTTTTTACGCCCTATTTATTACATGAGAAAAGGTTTTTCATGAAATCACTCCATGCACAATTTAAGCCATGCCTCACACCTTTAGTGGATAAGAGATGTGTTGGTGTCCATTTGAATTCAAAATTTGATTTGAATTCAAATGTGCAATTACTCATCTTTATCTTTTCTTTTGGATAAGACGTTTGACGTTGTTATAAAAGAAGGAGAAAAGTAGGGAGTGCAAGAAGAAGAAGAAGTTTTTTTTTTGGATAAAAATTTTAGGGTGTGAGAAGTCTTGTGCATGAGAAGGAAGTCCATATCCTTCCAAGAGAAAAAAGAAAGAAAAGTGGGTGCAAGGTTTCCATGAGTTCCTAGAGTTTTAGCCAGAGTTCGAGAAGTGACAAAGTGAGCTACGAGTGTCGTGAGCCCACAAAATCTCAGGAGATCTTCAACATCCTCTCGAGCATGTCTGTTGATGATCCAGAGTATCCGAAGAATCGACAGACATCGATCGAAGGAGTTCGATCAGCATCCACCGTCAAAAGGGCTCTACAACGAGCTAGCACTTGTGAGGAGTCATCAGATCGAAAGCTTCGTGTGGATGATCTACAGAGGCCAGACACACTGTGTGGCTACGTCACGATGATCAGACTCTCCCGACGGTGATCAGATTGCGGCGATCTACTATCCGCATAAAGGTATTGTGTTCTAAACATATTACAGTAAAGTATTTACTGTTCAAATTTGAAATTTAAATTTAAATGAATACATGTTATATATCATATTTAGGTCCTAGTATAGGATAAATTTATGTTAATTAATTAGATTAATTAATATCTTTTCACTGTAAAATCATAATTTTGAAAAATTTTAAAATTATCATTTTACCCCTGCACTGAATTTCTCCACAAATGGTATCAGAGCGGGTTCTAGATATGATATATATATATTTGCATGCGTAGATTAAGTTGTAATCTAAAAGTTTAAATTTAAAATTTAAATTCAAAATTTGAAATTTGAATTTTGAAAGTTGTTCGAAATTCAAAATTCAAAAATTTGAAATTCAAAATTTAAAATTTAAATTTAAAATTTGAAATTCAAAATTCAAAATTCAAAAATTTGAAATTCAAAATTTGAAATTTGAAATTTAAAATTTGGATGAAATTTAAATTTGAAATTTAGAATTTAAAATTTAAAATTTGAAATTCAAAAATTTGAAATTTGTTTGAAATTTGAAATTCAAAATTTAAAATTTGAAATTTGAAATTTAAAATTTAAAATTTGAAATTGGTATATTTAGATATACTTGATCCAAGTAGCAAGTAATCGAATTGGGTTGGTTGCCATGGCCGTCCGGTCATAGGAGAAAAGTAGGGTTTAAAGGCCCTCTCCTCCCATTCGATGGGGTCTCCTATGGTGGTAGGGGTGCCGCTGCAATTATATCCCATGCAGATGAAGCAGCGAAAGAAATTAATTGTAAAGATTCAATTGTGAAATTTATCATGAATGTGTTAGATTAGATCTAAAGGAATATTCATGATTTATTTTGATTGAGTTATTTTCTGTTATGTAATTAGCAATAGGATTGCTATTTATGAAATGTGCTGATCTATTTGTGAAATGAGTCAACATATTTGATGAACAGAAAATAAAACCTTTCAAATTTAAAAATTATTTTTGAAATGCCAAACCCTGACCCATCAGCCCAAATACTTAATTAAAAGAATTAAGTGTTGTCTAGTAGGTCTAGAATTATGAATTAAGACCTAAGACAATTGCATAAACTTGTGGGTCAATGGGTTAGATGGATTAGGTCCATAATTGGGTTAGACCTAAGGTTAGCTTAAAGAAATGGACTAAATTAGAGTAATTGGTCAAATCTAATCAAAAGTTGAATTAGATTAGGTCAAGGATACTCTAGTCTCAACTCCAATAGTTGTAGTTGAAAGGGTCCATGTCTTTAACTAGACCAAGATGGACTTAATTCATGGCTACGTGGTGGAACCCTATTTACTAAGTTGATCAAATTAAAACTAATGAACCGGTTGGTGTCTAAGGTAAGTTTGGCATTTTGACCAGTGATTTTTAAGCGGGAGCTACTCGCAGTGATTCGATCTCTGACGAGTTAATGGCTTATCCCCACCACTGATCTCACTTACCTAGCCAATCTGATGAATTAGGTTTTGATTAGATCACTTGGTGATTAGGGCTCACCCATGTCATTAGGTAAATCAGTTTGACTGATTTAGGTGCTCCTAATGCCAGCTTTAATTAAATCTTTTTTTAATCTGACTTGGTGAAGTCAGTGGGAGGATTGAAATTGGCTGGATATTTTCTTCTCATCTATCTTTTAATAAAATCCTCAAAAATTATTAGGTCCCTAAAAATGATTAAGTTATATTGATAACTAAGTCATAGCCTCCCATTAAGTGAGTGATAATGAGTCCATTAGTTTAATAATCATTGGAGGCCCAAAGGCCTGGTGCTTATTGATTAATGGAATTATCATTCATAATATGATAATTTAGTTTGAGTCTTTCTGATGGTGGTCAGGTAGGTCGGCCAAAGTCGGGCCTGATCATTTATTGATCCGATTCACCAAATCAAATCATGTTAATGGTTGGACCTAACCAGATCTTTTCAGTGGAGGCCAAAGCCTACTGATTAGGTTCTGGGGCAAAATCAATTACTAGAAGTTGTTTAGAGAAACAACTGGTTATGAACCTACCCATAGATGCACATGGGTTGACCAACCAAAGTTGGGCTCGTGTGTGGTCTGTGTGGATTCTAGTACCCACTAAGGAATTAAAGTAATTCCTCGAATTGGAGGTGAGGCTACCAATTCATAAAAATA
Organism: Elaeis guineensis; assembly: GCF_000442705.2. Classification (NCBI taxonomy): domain Eukaryota; kingdom Viridiplantae; phylum Streptophyta; class Magnoliopsida; order Arecales; family Arecaceae; genus Elaeis; species Elaeis guineensis. The sequence continues at coordinate 36,219,224 of NC_026003.2, read as the reverse complement.
CTGGGAGAAACTTTAGACTAAAGTCCAAGTCTTTAGTATTAATAATTTATGTACTAATATAGGTCTGATTTTTCTTTATGCAGCTATAGCCACTACCCTGTCCCTCCGATCATTATTAGATAATGACAAGCTCATGGGACCTAATTTCGATAGCTGGTATCGAAAATTAAAAATCATCCTTGAGCATGAGTGGATCCTTTATGTAGTAATGGATCCGGCACCTAAGGAGCCAGCCCCGAACATTAGAGGGACGGTCCGAGATACTTATCAGAAGTGGCTCAACGATCGCACCATCGTTCGGTGCATTATGCTGGCAGCAATAAATGATGAGTTCAGTCGTAGGTTCGAGAACGCCAGCCACATGAGATGCTTCAAATGTTGAATGACTCCTTTGGCATGCCTGACGATGTTGAAAGGCATAAAACTAGTTGTGCCATTTTCAATGCTCGGATGAGGGATGGAGCCTCAGTCATTGATCATGTACTGTACATGATCGAAATGATTGAGCGCCTAACTAAACTGGGCTTTTCCCTGCACGAGCAGCTCGGTAAGGATGCGATCCTTAATTTATTGCCCAAGTCCTTCCTCCCCTTCCTTACTTATTTTCGGATGACAAAGCCTGTAGTGAACTACCATGGTTTATTGGGGTTGCTGTAGAACTTTGAGAAGGATCACCAGCTCTATAAGGAGTCGGTGAATGTTGTGGGAGGGTCTTCTTCTGGTCGTCGATCCTTTAAGAAAGGGAAGAAGAAGAACAAGAAGAAGAAGAATAAGAAAGTATAGCTGCATGTGGGACATCTGCACAGGGTCAGACCAAGAAGCGCAAGCCCGACCAGAGCCACATGGAGTGCTTCTTTTGCAAGAAGCAGGGGCACTAGAAGAGGAACTGTCCTCTATACATTGCTTCCCTGGACCTGAACAGGTCGAAGAAGAAGCAAGGTACTTATATGATAACACCTTGCAACTTTTCTATTTGTGATACTACTGCCTAGGTATTAGATACCAGAAGCCCTTATCATATTTGCAATTCGATGCAGGGTCTGCAGGTCAATAGGAGATTTGATGAAGGTGAGAGATTCCTAAACGTTGAAGATGGAAGCAAAGTTTCAGTTCTAGCATTAGGAATCATGAACCTTGTAATCAATTCTCGAAACGTAATTCTGAGTGAATGTCACTATTGTCCAAGCTTTTTATTAAATATTATTTCTGTAGGCCTTTTGGCCATGAACGGTTATCAATTTTTAATAAAAGGAAATATTTGCAATATCATTTTGAATGGTGTTACAATATTTATTGGACAACTTTATAATAAAATTTACTTTCTTTCACAACCTGTTAATGTGGTTCAAACCTTCGATAAATGCCCTAGAATAGATAATATGTCAGAAGTCTACCTTTGGCACTGTAGGCTAGGTCATATCAATAAGAACAGGATAAACAGGTTGGCTCAAGAAGGAATTCTTGAATTAGATTATTGTGAATCACTTCCAACCTGTGAGTCCTGTCTTCTGGCTAAAATGATCAAGTCACCTTTTACTGGAAAAGGTGAGCGAGCCAGTGAACTCTTGGGTCTGGTACATTCTGATGTATGTGGACCCATGAGCTTAAGTGCAAGAGGTGGATATTTCTACTTCATAACATTCACAGACGACCTATCGAGGTATGGGTATGTCTATTTACTGAAGCATAAATTAGAGTCATTTGAAATGTTTAAACTATTCTGAAATGAGGTAGAAAAATAATCTGGAAAGTGTATTAAAACTCTTCGATCTGATCGAGGAGGTGAATACCTTTCCAATGATTTTCTAACATATCTTGGAAAGAATGGAATTCTCTCTCAGTGGACTCCTCCTGGAACACCACAACATAATGGTGTATCTAAAAGGAGGAATCAGACCTTGTTGGACATGGTTCGATCCATGATAGGGTTTGCTGGTCTACCGATCTTCCTCTGGGGATATGCGCTCGAATCGATTTGTTACCTTCTAAATAGAGTTTCGAGTAAGTCTGTAACCAAAATGCCATATGAGATATGGATAGGACGTAAGCCAGTACTCTTGCACCTTAGGGTTTGGGGGTGTCCGGCTTATGTTAAACATTTAATTACGGACAAGCTTGGACCTAAGTCTGACAAGTGTAATTTTATAGGGTACCCAAAAGAGACCAAAGGGTATTACTTCTACCTAGCTGATGAGCAAAAAGTGTTTGTCAGCCTTAAGGCAATCTTTTTGGAAAAGGAGTTCTTTGGTGAAGGGACTGTTGCCTCTAAGATCGAACTTGATGAAGTTCGACAGGTGAAAAAATTGACACAAGTTGCTGAACCTGAATCGGATTTGGTTAGATCAGATCCGGAGCTTATTGTTCAAGCACCCTTAAGGCGATCTGGTAGAGTACCACGTCAACCGGACAGATACTATGGTTTCTTGGTCTGGGATGGCGATCCTATCGAACTTGATGAAAACGATGAGGATCCGATCACCTATATGGATGCAATGTAGAGATCCGACTTTGAGAAATGGCTGGAGGCCATGAAATCTGAAATGGAGTCCATGAAGATCAACGATGTGTGGACATTGGTTGACCCACCCGAAGGAGTAAAACCCATAGGGTGTAAATGGGTCTTCAAGAGGAAGAGAGGCACAGACGGAAAGGTGGAAACCTACAAAGCCCGTCTGGTTGCCAAGGGATATCGTCAACATTATGGTATAGACTATGACAAGATATTTTCTCCTATGGCAATGCTCAAATCCATTCGGATTATGCTTGCAATAGCTGCCCATCTGGACTATAAAATCTGGTAGATGGATGTGAAGACAGCTTTCCTAAATGGAGAGCTGGATGAAGAGGTGTATATGATACAACCTAAAGGATTCACATCCACAGATGAGTCTAAGGTATGCAGGCTACAGAGGTCCATTTATGGACTTAAGCAGGCATCACGGAGTTGGAACATATGTTTTGATAAGACAATCAAGACGTATGGCTTCATTAAGAATGGAGAAGAGCCATGCATTTATAAGTGGACTAATGGTCTAGTAGTAGTATTTCTTGTATTGTATGTGGATGACATTCTCTTAATCGAAAATGATGTCCCTACATTACAGGGAATAAAGATTTGTCTATCGTCATAATTCTTCATGAAGGATCTGGGAGAAGCTTCCTATATCCTAGGGATGAAGATCTATAGGGATAGATCTAAAAGGTTGCTTAGTTTATCTCAGTCCACGTACATTAATACTATGCTGAAGAGGTCAGCATGGAGAATTTCAAGAAAGGCTATCTTCCGATAGGCCATGGAATTTCTCTCTCAAAGAGAGATTGTCCGACAACACCTCAAGAGAGAGAGCGTATGGATAGGATTCATATGCTTCGGCAGTGGGATCTATCATGTACGCCATGACATGTACACGACCAGATGTGGCATACTCACTAGGGGTAGTGAGTAGATACCAATCTGATCCAGGGGAGAATCACTGAAAAGTTGTTAAAACCATCCTGAAGTATTTAAGAAATACTAAGGACCAGTGGCTTGTTTATGGTGAATCAGACTTAAGACTTATAGGATTTACAGACTCTAGTTTCCAGTCTGATCATGATGACAGTAAAAGTGTGTCGGGATTTATTTTTACCCTTAATGGTGGGGCTATCTGCTGGAAAATTTCAAGCAGCTCACAGTGGCTGATTCAGTTTGCGAGGCGGAGTATGTCACTGCATCAAATACTGCCAAATAAGCGGTGTGGCTGAGAAAATTCATCACCGAGCTCGGAGTAGCACCCTCCCTTATTGGTCCAGTTCTGCTCTATTGTGACAGCTCTGGAGCCATTGCTCAGGCGAAGGAACCAAAGGCACACCAGTGGATGAAGTATATTCTGTGCTGCTACCATCTCATCTAGGAAATTATGGATCGAGGTGACGTCGATCTTTAGAAGATCGACGGAAAAAAAAATCTGACCGACCCATTCACTAAAGCCATTGCGGTGAAGGAGTTTGACGACTATAAGTCGAAGATGGGTATTAGATACTGCACCGATTGGCTTTAGGCCAAGTGGAAGATTGTTGGGAATAGTGTTCCAAAGCCAATCGTCAGTCTGTTGACGGTTGTGCTCATTTTTGTATTTGTACATGAATTATGAATTAATAAAAATTATTTTAGCATTTTTCATCACAAAATATTTCATCTTCTAATGAACTCCTATGTTATGGTGAAGTCCTTAGGATTATTTAGACTCGACAAAGGAGGATTTATCATTTAGTCCTTAAATCTGTTCGTGACCAAATGATACGTTGTTACCAAGGACGACAATGTTTATCAAGCATAGGTCGTTGTGTGCCATATAGGTTGGTTGTCCTCTTAACCAATGTGTGGAGATACTGGTATGACATACAGGTGAGATGTAAGGGTACATCAGCACTGAACGTGACCGAATCCAGAGCTATTTCTGCTGTCAAGATTTACTCCGATGGAATATGGGTATAAATATCCCTCTGACCTGAGATCGCCACGGTGACTTGCAAGCAACTCACTGCACTTAGGCACTGGACTACCTGAATTTTTAATTCAGTGATGGAAGGCTTCTGGGTGTAGTCAAGTACTTAACTTGTCGGTGCGTGTGTCAAGATGGGATTGACCACTCCAGTTTAGGAGCTGTGTACAGTCGTGTTTCAATTTAGCAAAACCTTGGCCAGGGTAGTCTTTATGAGGAGTCACAGGACTGCTTGAGTTGAGCACGATTCGGATGATCTGATCAGGATTGACAGTTTAACCCTGAGTCGTCCTAAACACAGAGGTCAAAAAGATGAATTATACAGTAACCATATTCACATAGGTTCTGAGTGTTGCGATTGTGACCATTCAACCTATCCGATCGTCGGGTACCATTGCTAGATGGTCACTTCGATTAGTACAGAAATTGGTTCCTGTGCTACCGGCTTAGGTTCGAACCTGCGGGGTCACACACATTAGAGGTTCTTATCTGATCTGATGGCTGATGTAGAATCCTACATGTTTGAGACTCAGTGATCAAGAATCAAGATTCTCTGATCACGAGTTCCATACATTATAGGTACTGGGGTCAAGAGTCCCACTGGTTTGGGACTCTTTGATCAGGGTTACATATCGATGAATTCTGATGCCCGATTACCCATCGAATTTGGACTCAATATTTATGAGAGATTTAATTAGTGATTTGATCGCTAATTAACTCAATTTGATTGAGTAATTATTTTTGGATCAAGTCTAATTGAATAAGATTCAGTTGGGTTTGACCTGATTAGGTTAAGAGTTGACCTAATCGTCGAGATGGTTTGGTCCCTAATTTGATCAAGGTTGGGCTTAATCAATTTCTGATTTGATTAGGATTTTATTGAGCCTAATTAAGCTTAATTAAGTTGGATTTAAATTAGTCTAATTGAACCTAACTTTTTGTTGCTCCCTAGATTGATTTTGATGATTACAAAGCAGTTGAAGGGGTACTAATAATTTTTTATTTGAAAAAGTCATTGTGCTCTTCAGGGGCAAAATTGTAATTTTACCAAAACCCTGATTTAATAGTATCATTTGGTAGAACAAAAGATTTGTGATCTATTGGCGAAAATTTCATTGTTTTTGGACTTGTATCTTTGAAGTTATGCATGTTTGAAATCCATGAGTCGACTTATGAGTCAGCTCATGGCACAATGAGCAGTTTGGCACGCTGAATTTTTGGCTTGGCATGGCCTGTGAGTCGACTCATGAGTCGACTCTCAAGGCATGAGTCGACTCATGAGTCGACTCCTGCGTTTTAGGCCAAAAGTTACAGAAACCTATTTTCTGGTTGCTTCAACAGAGGTCGACTCATGAGTCGACCCCTGAGGCATGAGTCGACTCATGAGTCGACCCCTGTGATGGGATTTTTCCGCAACGGCTAGTTTTTAACCCGTTTTAAGTTCTTTTAATGCTCATTTAATGTGGTCTAACGGCTCTTTTTCTGTCTAGAATATTTTCTCTATTTCTTAAAGCTATAAAAGGATTCAAAAGGTGGGAAACAAGAAAGAGATCAAGAAGAGAAAGCAAGAGATTAAAAAGAAAAAGAAGAGCATTCAAGAGAGCATTCAAGAGCATTCAAAAGAGAAAGGGTTTCTCAAGCCAACTTTTCAGCCCTAATCAAGAGCTCATTTAAAGCTTTCAAGAAGCCATCAATTCAAGCTCACTAACTCCTCAAGCGCTCAATCAATTCTCCATCCACTTTGAGGAAATCCAAAAAGGGGCTTCTTCTCTTGAGTAAAGTGTATTTAAAGTTACATTCGCTCATTAAAGGGGCTTTTCTTGTATTTATTTGTGCTATAAATTATTTTACTCATTTTGAGTGATTGTTTTTGTTTTGGAGGGGTTCCAAAACAAGGAAGGTTGATCCGAACCTGAAATCGGAGTGTATTGGGTTGGCTTGTACCCGAAAATAAGTGGACTAGCTTGGGATAGCTAGTGTCGGAGTTTCCGACGTTTGTATTCGGGTTGAATACAAGTTTAGTGGATTGGAATTTCATGTAGGAGCTTGGGGAGTGGATGTAGGTGCAAGGTTGGCACCGAACCACTATAAATTCTTTTGTTTGTGGTGTGCATAATTGCTTCTCTTTAACTCTACATTATTTCCTTGCATTCTTGCTTTAGGCAATTAATCTTGAACTAAGGTTATTCTCCTCATTCATTTAGCTATTGACAAATATTTTTCATAAGTTATTAGTTAAGCTTAAAATTTTTAGAAACCCAATTCACCCCCCCTCTTGGGTTGCATAGCTGGACAACAAGTAGTATCAGAGCCCGGTGCTCTAGCCCATCTTTGATCTAAATAATCAAAGAGCCAAAGATCTATGGCAACCCACGTTGGTACTTCTCTAGCCGAGGGGCAATCCACCAACCGACCTCCACTTTTCAATGGGTCTAATTACACCTATTGGAAAGCTCGGATGAAAATTTTCATACAAGCACTCGACTATGATATGTGGAGTATCATAGTGAACGGTCCTCACACACCCACTAAAATTATAGATGGTGAGGAATCAACCAAACCCGAGAAAGAATGGGATGAGGTTGATAAGAAGATGGCCCAATTAAATACTAAAGCAATGAATGTACTTTATTGTGCTCTTGATGCAAACGAATTTAATCGCATTTCTATTTGTTCATCTGCTAAAGAAATATGGGATAGGTTAGAAGTAACCCATGAGGGAACCAATCAAGTCAAAGAGTCTAAAATAAACATGCTTGTGCATAAATATGAATTGTTTAAAATGGAACATGATGAGTCCATAACTGTAATGTTTACTTATTTTACTGATACCATTAATAGTTTAAAGAGTCTTGGTAAGTCCTATACTAACAGTGAGCTTGTAAGAAAGATTCTCAGGTCCTTGTCAAGAACTTGGGAAGCCAAAGTGACTGCCATCCAAGAAGCCAAGGACTTGAACACTCTACCTCTAGAAGAGCTTCTTGGATCTTTGATGACTCATGAGCTAAGCATGAAGCAACATCAAGAGGAAGAAGTCAAAAAGAAAAGAACCATTGCCCTCAAATCCACGGCTCCACTAGATGAAGAATCTAATGACACTGAAGATGAAGAACAAGATGAAGAGATGGCACTCATCACCCGAAGATTTAAGAAATTTTTGAGAAAAAAAAAATAGGGGATGAGGAAGAGGCCATTCACAAAAGGGGAACAAAGCAAAGAAAAAGAGAAAGACCAACCCCTTATCTGCTACGAGTGCAAGAAGCCGGGACACTTCAAATCCGAATGTCCACAACTGAAGAAAGGTCCCAAGAAGTTCAAGAAGAAGGACATGATGGCCACATGGAGTGCGAGTGATGACTCAAGCTCCGATGAGGAAACCTCAACCGAACAAGCCAACCTGTGCCTTATGGCACACGAAAATGAGGTAATTTTCGAAACCCCTAGTGACTTTACTTTTGAAGAATTGCATGAAGCATTCTATGATTTAGTTGATGAATTAAAGAAACTAGAGATGAAAAACAAAGAGCTAAAACTGAAAAATCAATCCTTATTGAAACAAGCTAAAAACTTTTCAATTGAAAAATTCACCTTGCTTTAAGAAAATCAAAGCTTAAAAGATGAAATTGCCAAGCTGAAACCAATAGTAGAAAAGTTCACCTTAAGTTCAAAGAAACTCAATATGATTCTTGATAATCAAAAAGCTGTATATGATAAGGCTGGGCTTGGCTATAACCCCTTGAAGAAACAAAAATTTCTAAAGAATATTTATGTAAACTCTTTAAGTAACAAGTCTACCAATATTACTTGTTTCAAATGTGGTAGAGTAGGACATAAGTCATACACTTGCCTCTTTAACAAATCTGCTAACTCAACTATAAAGAAAATATGGGTTCCAAAAGGAACCATTATGACTAACCAAAAAGGACCCAAGAAAGCTTGGGTACCTAAAACAAAAACTTGACTTTTGCTTGCAGGTGTGTCTAGCATCCCAAGGAGGAAACAAAAATGGTATCTTGACAGTGGATGCTCGAGACACATGACTGGTGATGAATCACAATTCATCACGCTTGATGCTAAGGATGGAGGGATGGTCACCTTTGGAGACAATGGCAAAGGAAAGATCATCGGGATAGGTAACATTGGTATCACTCCATCCAAATACATTGAAAATATTTTGCTAGTTAATGGTCTAAAGCATAATTTACTAAGTATTAGTCAATTTTGTGATAAAGGGTATAAAGTTATTTTTGAATCATCTGTTTGCATTGTAACTAGTCCTATTAACGATGGCATTAAATTTATTGGACATAGACATGGCAATGTTTATATGGTAGATTTAAATGATTTAGCCAAACTAAACATGCAATGCCTAGTTTTCCTGAATGCTAAAGTTAATGAGACTAGTTGGCTTTGGCATCGTAGACTTGCACATATTAGCATGCATTCTCTTTCAAAATTAATTAAGAAAGAATTAGTTCTTGGCTTGCCTAAACTGAATTTTAAAAAAGATAGAATTTGTGATGCATGCCAACTAGGTAAACAAACAAGAGTTTTATTTAAATCCAAAAATATTGTTTCAACTTCTAAACCTTTAGAGCTTTTGCATATGGACTTATTTGGACCAACTAGAACCACTAGTCTAGGAGGAAAACGATATGGTTTTGTAATTATAGATGATTACTCTCGTTTTACTTGGATTTTCTTCTTAGCTCACAAAGATGAAACTTTTCATATTTTCACTAAATTTTATCGAAAAGTCACTAATGAAAAAGGATTTTCAATTCAAAATATTCGAAGTGATCATGGAACTGAATTTGAAAATCAAGACTTTGAAAATTTTTGTGATGAAAATGGAATTGGCCATAACTTCTCTACTCCTAGGACACCTCAACAAAATGGGATAGTTGAAAGAAAAAATAGAACCTTAGAAGAAATGGCCCGTACCATGCTTTGTGAAAGCAACCTTCCAAGATATTTTTGGGCGGAAGCAATTAACACAGCATGTTACATTTTAAATCGTGCTTTGATTAGACAAATTTTAAAGAAAACCCCCTATGAACTTTGGAAAGGAAGAAAACCAAATATTGCATATTTTCATATTTTTGGTTGTCGATGTTTTGTGTTAAATAATGGTAAAGAAAGACTTGGTAAATTTGATGTAAAATCAGATGAAGCAATCTTTCTTGGTTACTCCTCCACTAGTAAAGCTTTTAGAGTTTTTAACAAAAGAACTTTAGTAGTAGAGGAGTCCATTCATGTTGTTTTTGATGAATCTAACGATCTTCCTTCAAGGAAGAATGAGGGTGTTGATGATGCAGATCCTCTAATAGAAGGAATGAAGGAGATCACTCTAAAAGATTCAACAACTCAAGAGGACGAGGAACAAGAAGACAAACAAGATGAGAGAGGTGAAGAAATTCAAGAACAACCTCAAGGTACAAATGACCTACCCAAGGAATGGAGGTATGTTCATAATCACCCTAAGGAGTTAATTATTGGTGATCCTATGCATGGGGTAAAAACTCATTCTTCACTTAGAGATGTATTTAATCATTATGCTTTTGTATCCCATCTTGAATCAAAAACTATTGAAGAAGCTGAAAATGATCATAATTGGATTAATACAATGCAAGAGGAACTTAATCAATTTGAAAGAAATAATGTTTGGACTTTAGTATCAAGACCTAAAAATTATTCAATAATTGGCACAAAATGGGTCTTTAGGAACAAATTAGATGAGCATGGTAATGTAATTAGAAATAAAGCAAGATTGGTTGCTGAAGGATATAATCAAGAAGAAGAATTGATTTTGATGAGACCTTTGCACCTGTTGCTAGATTAGAAGCCATTAGACTTCTACTTGCATATGCTTGCTTTATAAAATTCAAATTATTTCAAATGGACGTCAAAAGTATATTTTTAAATGAATATATTGCTGAAGAAGTCTATGTAGAACAACCTCGGGATTTGAAAATCATACTTTTCTAATCATGTTTTTAAATTAAATAAAGCTTTGTATGGATTAAAACAAGCACCTAGAGCTTGGTATGATAGGCTAAGCAAATTTTTACTAAATAATGGTTTTTCAAGAGGTAATGTAGATACAACCCTCTTTATTAAAAGAAATCAAAATGATATGCTAATTATACAAATTTATGTTGATGACATAATTTTTGGGTCTACTAATGAATCTCTTTGTCAAGACTTTGCTAAGCTCATGCAGGGGGAGTTCGAGATGAGCATGATGGGAGAACTTACCTTCTTCCTCGGACTCCAAATCAAACAAACAAAAGAGGGAATCTCCATCACCCAAAGCAAGTACACCAAGGAACTACTCAAAAGATTTGGAATGGAGAACTCCAAACCAATTGGCACACCAATGAGCCCCTCATGTAAGCTTGACAAGGATGATGAAGGTAAATTATAGACTTAAAATACTATAGAGGTATGATTGGCTCTCTATTATATTTAACTGTAAGTAGGCCTGATATCATGTTTAGTGTTTGTTTGTGTGCTAGATATCAATCTAATCCTAAAGAATCTCATTTGAATGCTGTTAAAAGAATCCTTAGATACTTGAATGGTACTCAAACTCTAGGGTTATGGTACTCTAAGGACTCACTAATTGATTTATTAGGATATTCAGATGCTGATTTTGCTGAATGTAAATTAGATAGAAAAAGCACAAGTGGAACTTGCCAATTTCTTAGAGTTAACTTAATCTCCTGGTTTAGCAAGAAACAAAATTCGGTAGCACTGTCTACGGCTGAGGCCGAATACATTACAGCCGGAAGTTATTGTGCTCAAATCTTGTGGATTAAGCAACAACTCGAAGACTTTGGAATCAAACTTAATGAAACACCAATAAGATGTGACAACAAAGTGCCATAAATCTATCTAAAAATCTAATTCAACACTCAAGGTCCAAAATATTGAAATAAGATATCATTTTATAAGAGAACATGTTCAAAATAAAAATATAATTCTTGAATATGTTTGCACTGAAAATCAATTAGCTGATATCTTTACAAAGGCCCTTAGTGAGGATAGATTCTATGAAATTAGGAGAAATCTAGGAATCCTTGATCCTTATGCCTAAATATTTCTCAAATTCCAAAGATTTGATGTCAAAAATTCTTTGAGCTCGATTTCCATCATCTCTCTTGGTCCCAAAAGCTCAAGATTATCACTCTCACAATTGTCATTGAGCAAAATTCCTTCTCCCAAAATTTTAAATTTTTTGGAATTTATTCATATTTTTTTGATATTTTGAGGTTCATGAGTCGACCCCCTAGGGTCGACCCTATGGCAAACTTGTAATTACTGCCAACTTCCCACGGGCTCTTTCTTTTAATTGGAAGCCTGTTCATGAGCCGACTCATTCTCTTCGTCTTCCTCCCTCCAAGAACCGTCATCCTCATCCTCATTCTCTCCAAAACCAAGGATCTAGCTCAAGATTGTTCTCCTTCTCCTCTCCACCACAAATCATCGCCTGGGAAAGGAGTTTTTGCATCTTTTCCCTTTGATTGAAATGGTTGGAGCGTGCCCTAGCCTCCACCGTTCTTCTCAAAATCGCCTCTTCTCTCTGCCAAAATCCCTCTCCATCCTTTTGTAGCCCTTCTTCCACTCATCCACTTGATCCTCGAGTCTCCCTGCCTGCTGCTGTGGTGAGAATGGCTCCAAAGATGAAGCTCCCTCAGAGAAGAAAATCGGTCCGTGAGCTAGAAGAAAATGTCCAGAAAAAGGCAAGCTGCTCAGTCCTCCACTGCTCCCATTCCGGCTTCTGTGTCAGGTCAAGGTCCCTCTCAGTCTCCCCTTAGCCCTAGTAGAATCCCTCTATCTGATAGGAAGGTTGAAACCGGAAAGAATGTGGATTTTAGATTCTTTGAAAAAGAGGTTTCACCTTTGGAACAAAGATTAAAAACCAGGGTTGGGGTTTCTACTGCTCTCTCAAGGAAGTCACTTTTGTAGACCTAGTTAGAGAATTTTATCAAAATCTACATTATGGGAATGGAACAGTGACTTCTACAGTTAAGGGAGTTGATATTTGTTTGGATCCTACTATTTTGGAGAAATACTTATTTGCCCTGTGAGGGATACTCTTACATGGAACTCCCAGTGAAGGAAGAGGGAATCAGTGTAATTCTAGGGGGAACCTACTTGGGGAGTTTGAATAAATTGGAAGCCAAAATTTTGTCTATTGAGATGAAGATCTTACATCAATTGGTGACAAAGCTCTTCTTCCCTAGGAGTTGTAGGCATGATCTACTTTCTAGCAGAGATATTTGTATTATGTTTCATGTGATCACTCAAACCCCCTAAACCTCCCTGCTTTAATGATTGAGGCCATGAGAGAGACACGAACAGATCCAAGGCACATCTGCCTTTTGGTATGGCCCTTACTCGAGTTTTCAGAGGTTTGGAGTCAGCTTTGAGGGGGAGGCATCTGCTAAGCTTTCTCACTGGACACCATCAACCAACACACTCTGCATCGCATGGGATTTACTAAAACTGATGGTGGTTAATCAAGGGTTCTGAGGAGAGAGCTGAGGACAGAGTAGAAGACAGAGCTGAAGAAGAAGGTCCCTCATCTCCTATCCATGACTTCAGGGCAGCATCTCCAGATATCCAGTTTATTCCAGACCCAGAGGCTGGCCCTTCAGAGTTCACCAGAGGCACACACCAGTACATCAGCCAGAGAGCAGAGCACCTCCTTCAGAGTTTAGATTGGCTGATGATCAGATCGAGCAGATATCTCAGCGTGTGGCTTCCTTGCTATCTCGACAGTGGAGCACTACTACATTTACACCAGGGTCCACTTCATTAGATTCATCTGATCAGACCTTGATTCCCATATCTCCACTATGTTTCAGTTGATCTCAGATCAGTCTATTCGGATTCAGCAGCTAGAGGACACCGTTTGGAGACTGACTGGGAGAGTTCTTGACTTGCAGGGGCAAGTCTTAGCTTTGGCCCATCCTCAGCCACAGGAGAGCACTATTGAGGTCACAGACCTTACTGCAGAGGCTGGCAGGCTCAGAGGTGCATTGGAGGGTGGTTATGAGTTATTGAGGAGAGAGATCAGAGGCTCGAGTGAGCATGCATCTACTCAGTTCACTGCTCTACTTCAGTCTGTTTCGAGAGCACTGAACGTTCTTGATTCCATCAGACTCACTCTTTCAGTCCAGTCCTTGGCCTCTCAACGTTCTCAGCCTCCTAGTTCATCTCGCTCACCTGCTCGTGCCAGAGGCAGACGGGGTAGAGGACGTTCTTCTGGTCGAGATCCATCATCTCTCATCCTATCTCTGATGACTCCGATCCATCTAGTCATGATCTTTACTAGATCCTAGGTGTTAGTCTCTTGTTCTTTCTAGGATCTGTATTTTGGGGCCATGTAATGACATTAGCTAGCTGACTTTTATGTTATGAAATTTGTATTGAAACAACTATGGTTTTAATCATCTTTTACTTATACATCTACTCTTTGTAATGATGTCAATCATCTTTTGGTTATATCTCTTCTCTTTGTTGAAACAACTTATCTTTGTTGATGATTTATATCTATGGTAATCTATGGCATATTATGATTGCTGTGTTAAGGGGGAGCAAACATTAATGATTAGCACTTGAAGTTTGAAGAAACACTAAAGAGAAAACGTATTCAGAAAAAGAGGGGAGTTAACAATGTTTGATGATGTCAAAAAGGGGAGAAATTAAAGAAAAAAAACTCATCAAAAGCAAAATTATAAATTATGAAAATTAAAGAAACAAAATCCATCAAAAGAAATCCATCAAAAGCAAAATTATAAATTATGAGAAATTAAAGAAAAAAAACCATCAAAAGCAAAACTATAAATTATGAAAAATTAAAGAAAAAGAAACCCATCAAAAGCAAAATTATAAATTATTAAAAGACTTGAAAATAAAATGAATGAATTGGGGAGAAATTAAAGAACAATATCAAAAGTAAAATTACTAACTAACTTAAAAATACAATGAGTAAATTGCTAAGTACAATGCAAATGAGCAACCTTTAAAATTACTTCTTTAAACATGCTCTGATATGCCTTAAAATTTAACTTGCTCTGATACATCTTACATTTAACATGCTCTGATATACTTTACAAATTAATTCTTAGACATGCATTGGTACACTCAATTATTTTTTGCTCTGATACTAAAACTAAATAATCAAATGAGAATGAGCAAATTTTCAAGATACAACTTGCTCTGATAACAAAAATAAATTTTCTGCTCTAACACCAAAATCACATAATCCAATGAGCAAATTTTCAAATCTTTAAGCAAATGGGCAAACTATTTATGCATATGACCAATTGTATCACATGCCAAAAGAATCAATTTTCTTTTCATGCAAATGCACTTATAATGCATCCTTTTGAAATTCATGATTCACATAAATGCTTTTGTTCAAGTGTTTTGTCATCATCAAAAAGGGGAGATTGTTGCTCCCTAGATTGATTTTGATGATTACAAAGCAGTTGAAGGGGTACTAATATTTTTTATTTGAAAAATCTTTGTGCTCTTCAGGGGCAAAATCATAATTTTACCAAAACCCTGATTTAATAGTATCATTTGGTAGAACAAAAGATTTGTGATCTATTGGCGAAAATTTCATTGTTTTTGGACTTGTATCTTTGAAGTTATGCATGTTTGAAATCCATGAGTCGACTCATGAGTCAGCTCATGGACAATGAGCAGTTTGGCACGCTGAATTTTTGGCTTGGCATGGCCTGTGAGTCGACTCATGAGTCGACTCTCAAGGCATGAGTCGACTCATGAGTCGACTCCTGCGGTTTTAGCCAAAAGTTACAGAAATCTATTTTCTGATTGCTTCAACAGAGGTCGACTCATGAGTCGACCCCTGAGGCATGAGTCGACTCATGAGTCGACCCCTGTGACGGGATTTTTCTGCAACGACTAGTTTTTAACCCGTTTTAAGTGCTTTTAATGCTCATTTAATGTGGTCTAACGGCTCTTTTTCTGCTAAATATTTTTCTCTATTTCTTAAAGCTATAAAAGGATTCAAAAGGTAGAAAAAGAAAGAGATCAAGAAGAGAAAGCAAGAGATTAAAAAGAAAAAGAAGAGCATTCAAGAGAGCATTCAAGAGCATTCAAAAGAGAAAGGGTTTCTCAAGCCAACTTTTCAGCCTAATCAAGAGCTCATTTAAAGCTTTCAAGAAGCCATCAATCCAAGCTCACCAACTCCTCAAGCGCTCAATCAATTCTCCATCCATTTGAGAAATCCAAAAAGGAGCTTCTTCTCTTGAGTAAAGTGTATTTAAAGTTACATTCGCTCATTAAAGGGGCTTTTCTTGTACTTATTTGTGCTATAAATTATTTTACTCATTTTGAGTGATTGTTTTTGTTTTGGAGGGTTCCAAAACAAGGAAAGGTTGATCCGAACCTGAAATCAGAGTGTATGGGTTGGCTTGTACCTGAAAAATAAGTGGACTAGCTTGGGATAGCTAGTGTCGGAGTTTCCGATGTTTGTATTCGGGTTGAATACAAGTTTAGTGGATTGGAATTCCCAAGTAGGAGCTTGGAGAGTGGATGTAGGTGCAAGGTTGGCACCGAACCACTATAAATTCTTTTGTTTGTGGTGTGCATAATTGCTTCTCTTTAACTCTACATTATTTCCTTGCATTCTTGCTTTAGGCAATTAATCTTGAACTAAGGTTATTCTCCTCATTCATTTAGCTATTGACAAATATTTTTCATAATTATTAGTTAAGCTTAAAATTTTTAGAAACCCAATTCACCCCCCCTCTTGGGTTGCATAGCTGGGCAATACTTTTTTGGTTCAATTAGGTTGGTTTAAATAATTAAACCACCTTGACCCAACTCCATGCACCACCTCACTTCCATTGCACCCATTTGGATTCATGAGAAGGAACTTCTCATGAATTTTTTCTTATGCCAAGCCCTCTCCATGCCCCACTTTAATGTGCCAAATGGATGGATAAGATGATTGGTTGGCCATTCAAATTCAAAATAAAGTTTGAATTTGAATGGGCAATCAATCTTTGCACCTTATCCCTTTTTTTTATGCCCTATTTATTACATAAGAAAAGGTTTCTCATGAAATCATCCATGCACAATTTAAGCCATGCCTCATGCCTTTAGTGGATAAGGGATGAGTTGGTGTCCATTTGAATTCAAAATTTGATTTGAATTCAAATGTGCAATTACTCATCTTTATCTTTTCTTTTGGATAAGGGTTTGACGTTGTTATAAAAGGAGGAGAAAAGTGGGGCGTGCAAGAAGAAGAAGAAGTTTTTTTTTTTGGAGAAAAATTTTGGGGTGTGAGAAGTCTTGTGCGTGAGAAGGAAGTCCATATCTTTCTAAGAGAAAAAGAAAGAAAAGTGGGTGCAAGGTTTCTAGTGAGTTTCCTAGAGTTTTAGCCTGGGTTCGGGAAGTGAGAAAGTGAGCTACGAGTGTCATGAGCCCACAAAATCTTAGGAGATCTTCAACATCCTCTCAAGCACGTCTGTTGATGATACAGAGCATCCGAAGAATCGACAGACATTGATCGAAGGAGTTCGATCAGCATCCACCGTCAAAGGGCTCTACAATGAGCTAGCACTCGTGAGGAGTCGATCAGATTGGGAGCTTCGTGTGGATGATCTGCAGAGGCCAGACATACTGTGTGGTTGCATCGTGATGATCAGACTCTCCCGACGGTGATCAGATTACGATGATCTACTACCCGCACAAAGGTATTGTATTCTGAACACATTACAGTAAAGTGTTTACTGTTCGAATTTGAAATTTAAATTTAAATGAATGCATGCTATATATCATATTTAGATCCTAGTATAAGGTAAATTCATGTTAATTAATTAGATTAATTAATATCTTTTCACTGTAAAATCATAATTTTGAAAAAGTTTTAAAATTATCATTTTACCCCTGCACTGAATTTTTCACACACATTGTGTACATTGTGTCTGTGATACATCCTTTGAGTTAGTAGAATGTCAATTCATATTTTCAAGAGTTAAAAATTTAAGGCATGAATTTACATAACTAACTCATAAACAGCTCCTGACCATAGGATCATCACGAGGATGGTGATCGATCTGAAAGGTTGGTGTATGATCGCTTCCTTAGGATAGATGTGTCTTGAGTCTACGGTGTGGAGACACCAGAGCGAGAGTACAAGTATTCATTGAGAATGAGAGTATTAAGCGTGACCATATCGAGCAGTCATAAGGAAGTCTACCTTCTCATCGATGACTAACTCGATGCTGCAGTTGTGTGTCTAGTTCTTTGACCTGAGGTGCATCGATAGTTCACCTTGAGTGTATTATAGTTTGACTACACCATAACTCGATCTCCTAGCCATTCGAAACCTTGAGGTGTATGTTGGCTGTAGCATATTCATTATAGGAACTAGATCGTACCAAGATGGGATCTATCAACCTCGGTAGATGAGGGAGTAGTCCTATGATGATCGAAAGATCGAGTCCTTAAGTCCATGGCCATGGCAGAGTGAAATAATGGAAAGAAGTTTTTCATTGGGGTTTCACATCGGACTCAGATCGATCGATTGATTCATATGACTGATGTTGGGTTTGATGAGTCCACCTTAACCCTAATTCAGTCGGAACTCATGATAGAAGAACTCAATCACACAGGTAGCTGCACCGAGAGATTCATCTTCAGTTCTGATGGGTTGCCACTATATACTGTCAAGTATCACTGGTGGATTTTGGGAGCAATTAGAATGATCTTGACGATCGATCATTCTAATTGTCTGAATTAGAAGAGTTCTGGTCCATCGAAAGGAGTTTCGATGATGTCGATGATGAGATCACGACATGTCTCATTACCATATGGAATTGAACCTAACTGAGTCACACAAACAAGGGTTAGGGTCTGGATGTCATCAATTGGGCTAACCTAATTGATTTGGATAAGATCCAATTAGGTTCAAGGAAATCATGCTAGCACACGATTGAGCCTAACTTTCTCCTCATGTAATCTTTTCTATCTCGACTGAGTTAAATATAATTTGACTCACCCAGAGAATCTTGAGAAAGTTTCTCTTAGTCTAAATGAAGCTTGTCCAGTTCAGAAAAGGCTTGTCTTAATTCATGAGATGAATTTAAGACAAGCACCTGCTAATTCCTATCACCTGCCAGTTTCATTTTAGGACATCTGTCAAATATTGACATATGGGTCTTAAACTGAAGAGAGCTCATTGGAGGATTTTTGTGGAGTGTCCATGTGCCAAAACCATATTGAATTGGGTGCATAATCAGATTATGGCGTGAGCCCAATTGGATTAAAGTGGGTGCCCCAAATGGATAAGAATGAAGAGTCCTGATTAACATGGACTCTTTGGCACCAACCCTTGCTTGTGCTTATCAAAAGTTGGTGCCAACATAAGAGAGAGGGTGGGGGTTTTTATCTAATTGGATCAGATGACATCACTCCACCAATCAAAATTTTTTTAGAACTAATTAGAATTTTTTGATTGGTCGAATAATGTGGCACTACGCAGCGCAGCAGGGTCTATATAAACCCTGCCTGCACCTAGGGTTTTAAGTTTTTATGAAAAACCATCAAACTGCCACCCCCTCCCTTCTTCTCTACATCCTCCCTGCTCTCCTATCTCCCCTCTTCATGTCCAAGGAGTTGGACGTTCATCCGATGCAAGGAAAAGGCATGGTGACACTTGGAACAGGAAGGCTGCAGGATATCTTCGATAGGCTGCTACTCCAACTTCAGAAGGAGTTCTGAAGTACTTCCAAATCAGATAGAGATCTAATTTTTGGAGCATAGATTCACGAGAAGAAGATGTTTTAGGTCCTACCTGAGTGGATATCGATAGAGGCCAGGCGCTTGCATGGCTACATCAGAACCTTGGGCTGTGCAGAGATCATCTAATGGGTAATCAGATTACCCTTGAGGTATGTCTATTGTTGGTGCAGAATTCTGCCGAAGCTGGAGAAGCTGGAGTCGGGATGACCCGATCACCATCGGGACCTGCAAGGAAGTCTAAATCGGAGTTGGGGGTGCTCCGGCAAGACCTCTGACGCTCAAGTCAGTACTCTGCTTCAACAGAAATGGAGTGCTCGAGGGAAAATTTTAGCAGAGTTTTGAGATAGAGATCAGAGCTTAGAGAAGAACATATCTGAGGATCCTTATTTATAGACGGAGAGTGTAACCGATTGACAGCGACATCTGTAACCACCTGGTAGTGGGCTGTTCAGACCACCTGGAGTTTGTTACGGAGAGTAGTGGCGTCAGGGGTCGTTCAGGGCCACATGGAGTTGGTTACGGAGAGTGGAGTGGTGGCCGTTGTCATGACTTGCCAGAGAGTAATGGAGCCACATGGAATCCATTACAGGGAGTGGAGCAGGGTAACGGCCCTCGTAGTGGCTTGCCAGAGAGTGGTGGAGCTGCGTGGAATTCATTGCAGAGAGTGGAGCAGGATAGCGGCCCTCGTCGTGGCTTGCCAGAGAGTTTGGATCTATCAGCTGAAGCTTGGCTGGGATGTCTGATGGAGTGGAATGGCTCTCTATCTCGTCGATCCAGGAGAAGCTCGGACATTTTCGAGGTTGCTGACAAGTCTACTGTGGTCGGAGGCCTTGGGCGCTGAGGTTACAGGTGAGAACCATCTGTTGTAGAGACTCGAATGAAGACTTTCAGTTGGCGAAGTCCGATAGGAGCCCAATTGCTAGGGAAGTCCATCTGGAATCTGCCTGGCGTGGAAGCTCGTCTGAGGATTATCCATCGAAGAAATCCAATTTTATGAGGAACTTGATGGAAGGTCGGCCGGTGGTGGACTTCGAATGGCGTTGGGGAGGCTCGTCTACTGGAGGAGTATGGAGGATCCGAAGGCAATCGACCATTGTAGAAATCCAGCTACTGAGCCCATCCGTTGCGAAAGCTCATCCAAATCCATCCACTGTGGAAGCTCGGATGGAGTCCGGTTCTTGTGGAAGGCCGAAAGGAGGCCGCTTATTGTTGGAGCTCGATCGAAGATCGGTTGTCATGGGAGCCGGAGTAACGACCTGGCCGGTGGATCTTGCCCCATGGTAGAACTCGTCTGGGATCCGGCTATGAAGAAGCTCGGCTGAAGTCTACCTGTAATGAAAGTTCAGAAGAAATCTGTTTACAGTAGAGGCCCGAATGGAATTTGCTTACAGTAGAGATCTGGGGTAGATCGCCCGCTGTAGGGGTTCGGAGTAGATCGCTCATAGTAGGAGTTCGAAGAAGACCATTCGTAGTAGAAGCTCAGCTCTCGTAGGAGCTTGGCTGGAACTGCTCGTAGTAGAAGCTCAGAGTAGATCGCTCGTAGTAGAAGCTCGGCTCTCATAGGAGCTCGGTTGGAATCCTGAAGGCGGTCGACCGTCGTAGAAATTTGGATGGAGTCTGATTACTGTAGAAACCTCGTTGTTGAAGAAGCTCGGATATTGATGAAGTCCGGAAGGAGTTCGGAGAATAGTTGATCACTGTAGAAGGTCGGCTGGCAGTGAGGCCCAGAGAGCTTTTGGGGGCCGTAGATGAATGGAGAAACTCATTGTCGGAGAAGTTCGAAAGGGTCGGTCTTTTACAGACTTCGGTCGGGGGGTATTTTATACCCAACACAGTCCCCCTACTTCTGAGTTCAGGCTCTGAATGAGAGAAGTATAGAGAAATTCTCATGGCCGAAGTTGCCCCCCTCGATTGCTGCACTCGGAGGTTGCCAGATATTTTGACGTTCGGCATGCTGGTACTAGAGCCTTTTCGAAAAAGATTTCTTCTTTTTGGAATTCCCATCGGAACACTACCCCAAGTACGATGCAATAATGGTTTTACTAATTGTCGGCCACTTTCAGCTGCTTGCCAGACAAGTGGGCCACGCGGTGGTCAGGGACTGGCCAGCAGAGTCCTGCAGTCACTATTGCTCCGGACCCCGTCGCCTATTTAAACCCGTCTCCCCCCTTCGGGGATTTTACTTTGCATGGGAGCTTCTTCGGTCCTTCCCTCTTGGCCTTAGGTGTCCTTCGAGTCATCCTCATCTCTGCATCCCTGCATCCCTCATAT
The DNA here is from genome assembly GCF_000442705.2 of Elaeis guineensis. NCBI lineage: Eukaryota > Viridiplantae > Streptophyta > Magnoliopsida > Arecales > Arecaceae > Elaeis > Elaeis guineensis. The sequence continues at coordinate 36,197,679 of NC_026003.2, read as the reverse complement.
CAGCCTGGTTAGCCCAAATTTTCTCTGCTTCCGCGGCCCCGTTCATAGATTATGCCGATCGTCCTTTGCTGCAGATATGGGCACGGACGTGGCTCGGACGTTGGCCCAGAATCTTAAAGCCCACGAGTAGGAAGGCACTGTAACTTCCAGGTTGGCGAAGAAGGCGGGGTAGAAGAGACAGATCCGGCCGTATTTCGCCTTGACTGTCCAGAGCCCGCGCTTAGGCACATCTTCGACCATGAGTGCTTCCCAGTGTGCGTCATTATTGTTAGGATTTGATGCCTCAAGATTCAGCCCACATTGAGCCCACAGTGAGGTTCGCAAAAAAAAAAGAGTCCAACGAGACCAAGATCACCCGAAATGGAGCTCGAATGGAGGAGATACGAGCTTTTGAAGTCGGCATAAGACTCAGGTGGTGGAGGACTGCTGGCGATCGATGGCGGGCGGCAGCGGCGCGGCCGCTGGCAGCGCGCACGGATGCGCGACCCAGGCCCGTGGCCCAGGTGGGCGGGCAGCCTAGGCGGGCGCACGGCCCAGCCTGGCAGCGGCCAAGGCGCGCAGGCCGTGCGCGGGAGCGAGCCGGCCCAGGCGGCCTGCTGGCCCTGTTCTTCGATCCACCGTGGACCGGGCGATCCACGGTTGGCCTGTGGACCGCGTGGGCGTTTCCCACGCATTTCTCGTGGTCCACGCACTATTCCATGGATGAAGTGTGATTTGAGGGTGTGGGTGGCTCTCGGTCTTGATCGACGGTCCAGTGGTTATCTGACTTTGTTTAGGACTCCTAATCCTTCTCTAATCAAGTCTTAAGCCCTTTAAATAGGGCTGATCGGTAACAGAGAGGGGGTGGTGGTTCGATTTTTCACTATGGACGCTACACGGAACGAGGAAGGGGCGCGTTGCTGAGAGAAGGAGCAGGAGGCTCCTGGACAGTGGTCGCCAGGCACTTCAGGGGTTCAGGGGGTCTTCCAAGAGAGAGGCTTTTGTGAGGGGAACTTCTAGTGAGAGAGAATTGGATGTACAAGAGTTGAGGGTGAGGTCTCCTCTTGTAAATTTTTTTTTTCATAGTGAAGTTTGCATGCCCCGTGGAGGCGAGCCCTTTTGTGGCTGATCCACGTATTTTGATTGTTTTTCTTTTGTTTTGTTTCTTCTTTCTTTCTGCTACATCGCGTGGTACTGAAAAGATCTTGGGAGGTGGTGTTCTGGCCAGACATCCACCCAACAAGTGGTATTAGAGCAAGGCAGTACAAGGACATAGATTACAGTGGTGGTGAGCAAGACTGAAGATGGAGAAGATAAAATAATCAAGATGGAGATCAATAAGTTCGATGGTAAGAACCATTTCTCCTTGTTTGTGGCAGGCAAGGGTGAAGGACGTGCTCATCCAATAGGGGTTGATCGATGCTCTCTTATGCGATGAGAAGCCGACCACCATGGAGGTGCGAGATTGGAAATGGCTACAGATGCAGGCGGTGAGTACCATCCGCATGTACCTGGGATGAGGTGGTGATCCATGTGCTAAGTGAGACTTCTCTGATGGTGCTGTGGTCGAAGCTCGAGGAGTTGTACATGGCGAAGTCTCTCACCAACACACTTTTTCTCTGAGGCAGTTCTACCAACTGTGGATGACTGAGGGACAGAGCGTGCAGGAGCATCTGAGCCACTTCCAGAAGATCCTCACCGACCTTCTCAGATTGGCAAGAACGTTGAGGAGAAGACCAGGGTGCTGGTTTTGCTGGCGTCGCTTCCCCTTTCATACGAGTCCTTGGTGACTGCTCTTCTAGTGGGGAAGAGCACTATCAAGATGGACGGGTCACCACGGTGATACTCCAAATGAGGTTCTCAGAGGGAGAACCAGCTTCGAGCTCAGGTGGCAGTAGCTCAGCTTTGGTGGCTTATGGAAGAGCAGGAGGCTGTAGACAGAGCGACAAGAGATCGCAACGAGGGCGGTCCAAGTCTAGGAGGGACTTGAGCAAAACCAGGTGTTACTGATGTGAGGAGTTGGAGCATCTAGCCAGAGATTGCCCTCAACTTAAAATTCAGACGGTGGCTGCTGTAGCGACGGCCGACAGCGATTTAGATGGAGATGTCCTGGAGATATCTGATAAGGTATCTACTTCTTTCTAGCATGGATATTAGATTCTGCATGCCCCTATCATGTATGTTGCAGAGAGGAGCAGCTTGACTCCCTAGAGAACAGTGAGGGCACTGTATATCTGCCGGATGGATCGAGCTATGCGATCAAAGGCATTGGGACGGTCAGCTGGAGGACACATGATGGTGCAGTGAGAAGATTGGGGGAGGTCCGATACATACCCAATTTTAGGCAGAATCTTATCTCACTTAGCAGACTGGATTCGAGAGGCTACAGACGATAGCTGGTGGAGGAATCCTGAGGGTGTTACACCGTAATAGGATTGTATTGGAGGGGAAGAAGGGGAGCAGAGGACATTATTACCTGGCAGGGAGCCCAGTGCGAGGTGGAGCTTCAGGAGCCAGGTGGAGCCCAGAGCGAGGTGGAGCTCTAGGAGGTGGATCGAGCACGAGAGAGGAGACTTGGGAGGATGAGAGGTGACGTCACAAGGTGAGATTCCTATTGCCGCAGGACGATGCCCCGAGCAGGTCTCAGGTCAGGAGGAGCATAGCATACGATGGAGATGGGACCGAGCAGCCTAGCTCACTCCTATGTTTGCCCATCCATGATCAGCAGGCGATTCTCCAAAGCATAGGGGCGAGAAGATCCAGAAGCTCTCAGAGTTTGGAGGAGGTCGAATATCGAGTCGAGGTAGAGATTGTTAGGATTTGATGCTTTAAGATTCAATCCACATTGAGCCTACAGTGAGGTTTGCGGCGAAAAATGGAGTCCAACGAGACCAAGATCACCCAAAATGGAGCTCGGATGGAGAAGATACGAACTTTTGAAGTCGGCATGAGATTCGAGGCGGTGGATGACCGCCGGCGACCGCAGCGGGCGGCAGCGGTGCGGCCGCAGGCGGTGGCATGCGGGATGCGTGACCCAGGCCCATGGCCTAGGCGGGCGGGCGGCCCAGGCGCGCGCAGGCCCACGACGGGAGCGGGCCGGCCGAGGCGGCCTGCTGGCCCTGTTCTCCAGTCCACCGTGGATCGGGCAGTCCACGGTTGGGCCTGTGGACCGTGTGGGTATTTCCCACGTATTTCTCATGGTCCACGATACTATTCCATGGATCGAAGCACGATCTGAGGGCGTGGGTGGCTCCCGGTCTTGATCCGACAGTCCAGTGGTTATCTGGCTTTGTTTAGAACTCCTAATCCTTCTCTAATCAAGTCTTAAGCCCTTTAAACAGGGCTGATCGGTAACAGAGAGTGTGTGGTGGTTTGATTTTTCACTGTGGATGCTGCACGAAATCGAGGAAGGGGCGCGTTGCTGAGAGAAGAAGCAGGAGGCTCCTGGACAGCAGTCGTCAGGCACTTCAGGGGTTCGTTCTTCCAAGAGAGAGAGTTTTTATGAGGAAAACTTCTAGTGAGAGAGAATTGGGTGTACAAGGGTTGAGGGTGAGGTCTCCTCTTGTAAAATTTTCTTTTTCATGGTGAAGGCATGCCCCGTGGAGGTGAGCCCTTTTATGGCTGATCCACGTATTTTGATTGTTTTTCTTTTATTTCGTTTCTTCTTTCTTCCTGTTGCATCGCATGGTACTGAAAAGATCTTGGGAGGTGGTGTCCTGGCCAGACATCCACCCAACAATTGTGTGGGAAACCTGACCTCAGAAAGAAGGTCATGCCTGCCGTCACTGTGAGGCAGCGGAAGCCATGGCATAAAAAGGACCGCATCTACATGTACTTTGAAGATAATGCTAGAGTAATTGTCAATCCACAGAGAGATTGGAAGGAGTCGGGTACTTAAAGCAATCCTCGACGATGATGAAATCGAGAGTTCGAAGTCCGACAGCACCGAGCTCCCTTGGAGCTCTTTTGCCTTGTATTCTTTTGCCTTGTCATTTTTTTTGGGCCTTCAAAGGCTCTATAATGTACACTTCACTAATGAAATGAAAAGAAATTTTTTATTATCTTGTCCACTCTTGCATTAAATAGTTGTTTATCGAACTTCTTTTGTCTTCCATCTTGTTTAACGTGACGTTGTTTGTGATTCCTCATCTGTCCTTGTTTTGAGTCGTGGTTTACCGAACTTCTTTTGTCACCATCTTGTTCAATGCCGATGTTGTTCAGAGGTTCCTGGCTACCGCCATGTTGATTTGCCCCATTTTGTTCATGACCGTAGGTCTCTTCGAGGCCATTTGAGTTTAACGCTTCCTCCCGATGCTCGAGCTTGGGGACCCAAACTTCTCGTTACTCTAAGGAAGTTGATTTGTCCTCGACCTGTGTCGAGTTTCCTTTTAGTGGCTGAGGTTTGTTTTTTTTTTTTTTTATAGGAGTGTCCTTCCTTATCCAGATGAGGTCCCTCGGATCTTAGATGTAGTTTATTTTTCACTTATTGTTGGTGTAGTTCGTCGCTATCTCTTTTCATCTCCCCTTTTCTTTTGTGTTCGAGTGAGGGTCTTTGCTCTGCTCTTGACGGGGTCGTGAGAGTGTAGAGGAGCCGTTGGAGAGGCTTTCCTCTTTGTCCGATCGTGATCGATCAAATCTTTATTCGTGTCAGGATGAGGTTCTCCTCCTGTTCCTGACACAATTAATTTCAGCTCATGTTAGGATGAGGTTCTCCTCCTGTTCCTAACGAGACTGTGGGGGCACATAAGGGCTGTTGCAAGGGCCTCTCCCCCCATCTGGTATTAAATAATCGAGCCTTTGACTTTGCTCATGTTAGGATGAGGTTCTGCTCCTGTTCCTAACAAGGCTGTGGGGGCACATAAGGCCGTTGTAAGGGCCTCTCTCCCCATCCGATCTTAAATAACCAGACCTTCGACTTTGCTCATGTTAGGATGAGGTTCTCCTCATGTTTCTAACAAGGCTGTGGGGGCACATAAGGGCCGTTGCAAGGGCCTCTCCTCCATCCGGTCTTAAATAATCGGGCCTTCGACTTTGCTCATGTTAGGATGAGGTTCTCCTCCTATTCCTAACAAGGCTGTGGGGGCACATAAGGGCCGTTGCAAGGGCCTCTCCCTCCATTCGATCTTAAATAATCGAGCCTTCGACTTTGCTTATGTTAGGATGAGGTTCCCTCCTATTCCTAACACGCTTGGTTCAAATTATCAGAAGGAGCTACTCCCTATCGTTAGGAGCTCATGCCAAAAGAAAAGATATGCAAATAGGAAAGAAACTTTTATTTGAGGCAAAGTTATTGGTAGTACATTCGTAGATTTTCTGAATTTCATGGTCGTGGAAGATCTGCTCCTCCAAGTTCTTTCAAATAGTATGTTCCGGGCCGAACCACCTCCCTGATTTCATACGGGCCTTCCCAGTTGGGGGCGAGCTTTCATTGATTCTGAGGTTGTGAGACAGCAGCTCGTCGAAGCACTAAGTCCCCTGCTCTGAAGGCCTTGCTCTTGACTTGGGAGTTGTAATAGTGGGCCACTTTCTGCCTGTAAATGACCATCCAAACTTGAGCTGTCTTCCGCTTCTCTTCTAACAAGTCGAGGTTGGATTTGAGATCCTACGAGTTGCGCTGTCTGTCAAAAGTAACAACTCGTGCCAACAGGAGTTTGAGTTCGATCGGGATCACGATTTCTGTTCGAAGACTAAGGCAAAGGGGGTCTCCCCTGTGGGCAGCCTTTGGGTAGTTCGGTATGCCCACAACACATGATAAAGCTCATCTGCCCAAGTTCTCTTTGCTCTTTCAAGTCTCACCTTGATCCCTTGCAGCAGGGTCCTGTTAGTAACCTCGGCTTCACCGTTCGCCTACGGATGGGCTACCGAAGTGAAATTATGAGAGATATTTAGGTCCTCACAAAATTCAGCAAACCCTGCTCCAGTAAATTCCGTCCATTATCAGTAATGATGGTTCTGGGTAGGCCGAACCTACAGACAATTGACTTTCAAACGAAGTCCTGCACCTTAGCTTCTGTAATTTTTGCCAGGGGTTCAGCTTCCACCCACTTGGTGAAGTAGTCAATTGCCACCAGGAGGAACTTCCGCTGCCCAGATGCCATGGGAAAAGGTCTGAGGATATCCATTCCCCATTGCGCAAACGGCCATGGGACATTCAAGGGTGTGAGTTCGGAGGCGGCTGCCTCTGGATATTGGCATATCTCTGACACCGATCACATCTTTTGACATATTCGATGGAGTCATGGTACATGGTAGGTCAGTAATAGCCTTTCGGAGTAACTTGTGAGATAAAGATCTGGCCCCCAGGTGACTTCCACAGACCCCCTCGTGTACCTCCTACAAGGTGAAGTCGGCCTCAAAAGGTTGGAGACATCTCAAAAGGGGCAGAGAGTATGACCTCTTGTACAGCTTGCCTTCATAAAGAATATATCGGGAGGTCTGGTTCTAAGTTTTCGAGCTTCTTTTGCATCGGAAGGAAGAACCCCATCCTTGAGATATGTTACCAATGGATTAATCCAACTGGGTTCACGACTGATCTCCACCACAAGCTGTGTTCTTTCATACTTGGCACTTCAGAACTTCGAAGAAGACTCCCTTAGGCAGCTCAGCGAAGCTAGTGTATCCAACTTGGAGAGAAAGTCGGCCCTGTATTTTTCGCTCTTGGAATCTGCCTGATGTCAAAGCTGCCGAAAGTAGGGACGATCTCCTTTACCTTTTTGAGGTACTTGACCATACTGTCCTCCCGAGCTTCATAATTTCTACTGATCTGTCCCACTACTAATTGGGAGTCACTGTAGACTTGAAGTCAATTTACCTCTAACTCCTTGATGATCCTTAGTCCCGCAATCAGAGCTTCATATTCTGCTCCGTTATTTATCACAGGAAATTCGAAGTGCAGCACATACTCCACGATAACTCCATCTGGATTGACCAAGACCAGGCCCGTGCCCGTGCCTGACGTGTTGGAAGAACCATCCACGTAGAGGGCCTAAAAACCATCAGGAAGATCTGTTCTTTCTTCCGGAGGGTTCGACTGGAGCTCTGGGTTGTCGGCTTCATCTCATCCAAGTTCGGCCTCTTCCAGGATAGTGCATTCCACCACAAAGTCTGCTAATATCTGAGCTTTTATTGTCGGTCGAGGTCGATAGTCGATGTCGAACTCCGTGAGCTCGACTGCCCACTTCGCTATCCTCCCCGAGGCATCCGCTCGATGCAAAACCATCTTGATCGACTGGTCGGTGAGCAGTATTATAGTGTGTCCCTGAAAGTAAGGTCAGAGCCTCCGAGCTGCAACCAACAAGGTGTAAGTTAGTTTCTCTAACTTAGTATACCTGGTTTCGGCGTCTCTTAATACTCGGCTTATGTAGTAGATCGACCGTTGAATCTTTGCTTCTTCCTTGATCAGGACTGCCGCAAGGGCCACAGGGGAGACGCCAATACAGGAACAACTCCTCTCCAGGCTCGGCTTTGCCAGTAGTGGAGATGAGTGAGGTAGTTCTTCAGCTCTTCGAATGCTTGCTGACATCCAGAGATCTACAGAAGTTCTTCGGCTGCTTGAGAGTCTGAAAGAAAGGCAGGCATCGCTCGGCCGATCTTGAGATAAAGCGATTTAGGGCCGCTACTCTCCTAGTAAGATGCTGAACTTCCTTTATTGACTTGGGGTGGTCATTTCCTGGATGGTGTGAATCTTTTCTGGATTTATCTCGATCCCATGCCCCGATACCATAAAGCCCAGAATTTCCCTGAGGTTACTCCAAAACGTACTTGGCTGGGTTCAGCTTCATCTTGTATTTTTGGAGGGCGCTGAAGGTCTCCTCAAGATCGACGACATGGTTTGTCGAGGATTTACTTTTTACGAGCATATCGTCCACATAGACCTCTATGTTGCGGCCGATCTGCTCCCTGAAGATCTTGTTTACTAGCCGTTGATAGGTCACCCCTGCATTTTTTAGGCCAAAAGGCATGACCCTGTAACAATAAAGGCCACGGTTAGTAATAAAGGCAGTTTTTTCTTCATCCTCTGGTGCCATCCGAATTTGATTGTAGCCAGAGAATGCATCCATGAATGTAAGAAGCTTGTGGCCCGAGGTTGCATCCACCAATTGGTCGATTCTGGACAGAGGGTAACTATCCTTCAGGCAGGCTTTATTTAGCTTTTTAAGTCTATGCACATCCTTCATTTACCGTTTGCCTTCTTAACCAAGACCACATTGGTAACCCAACTCGGATAGTTGACCTCTCTGATGAACCCAGCTTTCAGGAGTTTATCAACTTCCTCAGCTATTGCCATCTGCCTTTCCGACGCATGACTTCGAACTTTTTTCTTCGTTAGTCGGTGCTCGGGATCAACAGCCAGATGGTGTTCTATAACTTCAGCATCGATCCCTGGCATGTCTGTCGGAGCCCAAGCGAAAATGTCCGCATTCTTTTGTAAAAAGTTGATAAGCTGTGTCCGCACCTCTTCCCCCAAGTTGGAGCCGATCTTCACCACGTGCTCTTCATTCCCATCGTTCAAAGGAATTGAGACAAGGTCTTCAATTGGCTCACCCCTTTCTTCAGCAAGATCATCGCGAGTGTCCAATCCATCGACTGGGAAGGGGTCGGACTGTTCTTTTCTCTGAAGGGCTATAGTGTAGCAATGTCTTGCTAGGGCTTGATCTCCTCTGACTTCTTCGACCCCCTGGCTAGTAGAAAATTTCAATTTCAAATGGTAGGTCGATACTACAGCTTGGAGGGCATTGAAGCTAGGTCGGCTGAGTATTGCGTTGTAGGCAGACGGTGCCCTCACTACCAAAAAATCCACTAGCGCTCTAGATTGTTTAGGATACCGACCTGCAACTACAGTCAAAGTTATTACCCCCTCCACCGATACAGCATCGCTAATGAATCCTACCAATGGGAGTTAATCGGCCCTAACTGACCATCCGAAATGGATATTTTCGAGAATGCCTCGTGAAACAAAATATCCGCCGAGCTTTTGCTGTCGACAAGAATGCGGCATACATCATAATCAGCAATATTCAAGAAAACTACAACCACATCATTATGTGAGAATTGAATCTCCTAGGCATCTTCTTCTGTAAAAGTAATGGACTCTTCAGTCCTTTGCTGCTTGAGCGGCCCAGCCGATCTATCGACCGCTCCCCTCAGGGGCCCCCCAGAAAGGGTGTTGACGATCTTAGTCGGAGGCTGATCTTCAGAAGGTTTTTTCCTCTTCGTGGCTTTGGTTGCAGTGGGGCCTTTGGCCGATCTTTCCTACTTTCAGGTTGGCGTCGAATGAATCCATCGACCGTCGTTGTCGGAGGAGGGGGAGCCTGGGAAGCTGGAGACGAGGTCGAAGCCTGAGATCTGGCCACGGAGGTCGTGGATCACCCAGTAGATGCCTTTCGGGAGGCATCAAGTGAAGATCTAGTAGAGGAAGGAGAGGAGGGCATCGGAGAAGATGACTGGAGGCAATCCCATTGAGCACTCCTTCAAGAACAAGGGTACTATGAAGACACAGGAATCCTTCCTCTAGCACCAATTTTGTTGGTGCAGAATTCTGCCGAAGCCGGAGAAGCTGGAGTCGGGATGACCGCGGCCGCTGTCGGGACCTGCAAGGAAAGTCTAAACTGGAGTTGGGGGTGCTCCGACAAGACCATCCGATGCTCAAGTCAGTACTCTGCTTCAACAAAAATGGAGTGCTCGAGGAAAAATTTTAGCAGAGTTTTGAGATAGAGATCAGAGCTTAGAGAAGAACGTATCTGAGGGTCCTTATTTATAGATGGAGAGTGTAACCAATTGACAGCGACGTCTGTAACCATCTGGTAGTGGGCTGTTCAGAGCCGTCTGGAGTTTGTTACGGAGAGTAGTGGCATCAGGGGTCATTCAGGGCCACGTGGAGTTGGTTACGGAGAGTGGAGTGGTGGCCATTATCGTGACTTGCCAGAGAGTAGTGGAGCCACGTGGAATCCATTGCAGAGAGTGGAGCAGGGTAGTGGCCCTCGTAGTGGCTTGCCAGAGAGTGGTGGAGCTGTGTGGAATCTGTTGCAGAGAGTGGAGCAGGGTAGCGGCCCTCGTCATGGCTTGCCAGAGAGTTCGGATCTGTCAGCTGAAGCTCGACTGGGATGTCTGATGGAGCGAAATGGCTCTCTATCTCGTCGATCCAGGAGAAGCTCAGATATTTTTGAGGTCATTGATGAGTCTACTATGGTCGGATGCCTTGGGCGCTGAGGTTATAGGTGAGAATCATCTTCTGTAGAGACTCGAATGAAGACTTTCAGTTGGTGAAGTCCGATAGGAGCCCAATTGCTAGGGAAGTCCGTCTGGGATCTGCCTGGCGTGGAAGCTCGTCTGAAGATTATCCGCCAAAGAAATTTGATTTCATTAGAAACTTGGCGGAAGGTCGATCGGTGGTGGACTTCGATGGCATTGGGGAGGCTCGTTTGCTGGAAGAGTATGGGGGATCCAGAGGTGATCGATCGTTGTAGAAATCCAACTGTTGGAGCCCATCCATTGCAAAAGCTCATCCAAATCCATCCGCTATGGAAGATCAGATGGAGTCTGGTTCTTGTGGGAGGCCGAAAGGAGGCCGCTTATTGTTGGAGCTCGGTCGAAATCGATTGTTGTGGGAGCTCGGAGTAACGACCTGGCCGATGGATCCTCCCCATGGTAGAAGCTCGTCTGAGATCCGGCTATAAAGAAGCTCGACTGAAGTATACCTGTAATGAAAGTTCGGAAGAAATCTATTTATAGTAGAGGCTGGAATGGAATTTGCTTATAGTAAAGATCCGGGGTACATCGCCGCTGTAGGGGTTCAGAGTAGACCGCTCGTAGCAGGAGTTCGGAGAAGATCATTCATAGTAGAAGCTCGGCTCTCACAGCAACTCGATTGAAATTGCTCGTAGTAGAAGGTCGGAGTAGATCGCTCGTAGTAGAAGCTCGGAGTAGATCGCTCGTAGTAGAAGTTTGGCTCTCACAGGAGCCCGATTGGAATCCTGAAGGCGATCGACCATCATAGAAACTTGGATGGAGTCTGATTACTGTAGAAACTTCGTTGTTGAAGAAGCTCTGATATTGATGAAGTTCGAAAGGAGTTCGAAGAATAGTTGATCACTGTAGAAGGTCGGCTGGCAGTGAGGCCCAGAGAGCTTTTGGGACGGCCCGATAGACGAATGGAGAAACTCATTGTCGGAGAAGTTCGGAAGGGTCGGTCTTTTACAGACTTCGGCCAGGGGGTATTTTATACCCAACATCTATACTTCTCATACTTTTAGATTTAATTTTAGATTTTAAATATCAGATAATAAAATTAGATTTAACAGATATTAGATCTGAAATAACGTAGGATAAAAATTTTTAAATTATTCTGCCCCAGATTTGATGAAATCTGAAAGATCCTACAAAGAAAAAAGATAGTTTTTCCTTCAAAAATAGTATTCTAATGACTCTTAAGGATATCCTATAAATCGAGCTCTAAAAAATCTGAACTCTAACTTGTCCGCCTGTTATCTCTTGACATGAGCCGGACAACCCCAAATTCTGAGATGACTCAGACTTGACTTCTTACCATACCATATCTCATTCGGTGTGGTAGGAACGTTTTAGAGAAAATCCTATTCAATATATATATTGCTGTCATGAGACAATGTCCCCAAAGAAACTCAGGGTGGTCCGTGAAGCTCATCATGGAATGGACCATATCTAATAGGGTCCGATTTCTCCATTCTGAAACCCCGTTGAGTTGTGGCATTCCAGATGGAGTCCATTAAGAGACTATGCCATTGTCCTTAAGATAGTTTAAAATTTTTGACTAAGGTATTCACCTCCTCGATCTGATCGAAGAATCTTAATGGGCTTTCCTGTTTGTTTTTCTACCTCATGCCTGAATTCTTTGAACTTTTCAAAGGCTTCAGACTTGTGTTTCATTAGAAACACATACCTGTACCTAGACATATCTTCGGTAAAGGCAATGAAGTAGACATAGTTGCCTCTAGCCGGCACATCAAATGGGCTGCACACATCCGTATGTACTAGGACAAGTAGGTCTGTGGCCCTTTCCCCATGTCCCATAAAAGGGAGCTTGGTCATTTTTCCTTAAAGGCATGATTCACAAACTGGATATGACTTGAAAGTCAATGGACTCAATAGCTCGGATTTCTCTAATTTGTTAACCCTATCTTCCGCTATATGACCTAGCCTTAGGTGCCATAGATATCTATCATTTAGACTATCTCTAGGCTTTTTAATTCCTATGGCATTCACATTTTTCTCGATATTAAATACAGATACATCAATATGTAGCTTATAGAGACCATTAATAAAAGAACCATTTGTAACTTTATTATTTTCATAAAATATGTTACAATGGTCCTTATGAAAGCTAATCACATAGCCTTCTTGTGCTAAATATGAAATAGAAATCAAATTCCTGCTTGCTGCAGGCATATAATAACAGTCTCTAAGAACTAAATCTAATCCTAACGGTAATTGCAGAGGGTAGGTTCCCATGGCCACAGTAGCAACTCTTGCTCTGTTCCCAATGCGTAGGATCATATCCCCATCCCTCAACCTCCTGCTCTCCTTAAGATCCTGCATAGAAGTGCACAAATGAGTACTAGAACCAGAGTCAAGTACCCAACTGGATGCAGAGAAAACCGTAAGGTTAGATTCTATAACGAGCATACCTCCAGAAGGACCATCCTTCTTGTTCTTCAGGGTGGCCAGGTACTGAGGACAGTTCATTTCCAATGGCCGTCTGAATTGTAGTTGAAATATTTTCTCTTTTCAGCAGCCTTCTTCTTCGGTTCCATCTTCTTCCTTTTTCCATCCACCTTCTACTTCTTCGAGACTTTTTCTTCTTTCCAAAAGACTTTCTCTTGGAAGAAGTTCGCTCCACAGTAAGGACTGAGGCTTTTGAACTCTTCAAAGAAAGCTCAGCCGTAACCAACATGTTCATTAACTCAACCAAAGTACACTGCATCTTATGCATATGAAAGTTCATGATGAACTGACCATATGCATCGGACAAGGACTGAAGGATCACATCAATCTAAAATCCTTGTCTAAGATGATACCGAGCTTCTCAAGCTCCTCAAGGTCCTTGATCATTGTCAAACAATGATCTTGGACTGACTGCTCATCACATATTTTAGCTTTAAAAAGTCTTTGACAGACTTGATACTTAGCTGCGTGACTTTGTTCACCAAACAACTCTTATAGGTGAGCCAATATTTGGCAGGTAGTCATAATATTCTCATGCTGGTGCTGCAAGTCATCAGACATTGCACCTAATATGTAGTACCTGGCTTTGTTATCATCATCCGTCCACTTTTTCAGAGACGCTCTCTGTTTAGCAGTCGGACATGCTGGTATGGCAGGTGGGTCCTGATCCAAGATATAAGACAGTTTCTCAGAACCCAAAATAATTCTATAGTTCCTCAACCAGTCCTTGAAATTGGGTCCAGTCAATCTGTGGGTGTCTAGTATTTTGGTCAGGGGGTTAGACGCAGACATATTTTTTATAGAGAGTTAAAAGTTTCTAGTTAGATTTGGTAATCAAACTAAACCAATTTGTTTAGGGATTTTATTTTTAAATAAATTAGGCTCCCACTATTTTCTCAGATCCCTACACTCCCTAGGTAGAGATGTGAAAATCTCCGTGATTAGTGATTTCTAGTGGGTGGTGCGGTCTCACCGACTGGCTCACCACCTCACCTAACAGTTATTGGTGATGGGTCAACCGATGAGTGGACAACTCTTGTCTAATGATTCTCTAATCATGGTGCACCCAAAACTTGATCTCTAATTCATGAAGCTCACCGTGTCCAGAATATTGCTTCAATCCTTAGTTAAGTTAGACCCACCATTTGCATGAACTAGATTCCTGATTGAGTCCCTCACTATATCCGAAATATTGAGCATAGCCCATCCTCTAATCCGTAGCATCCAATGCCTAATGGACATGGTTGCATCTTTTCAATACAACTGAACCACTGTAACCAGTCGAGAACAATCAACCCCAGGAAGGGCCCGCACATCCACAATGGTGGAAGACCTTAGACTTAATATTTTCTTAGGAGATTTAATTTAGGTCTCATTAAACTTGACTTGACATAGTCATAACAATTATGACTAACCTAGTAGCATGGGTTAGCTCGAATTGTTAGTCACCTCAAATCAGAACTGGGTCGACACATATGGCTAGGTAAGTGAGACCGGAGGAAGGGATATGCCATTAACTCGACAAGAATGTATTCGAGTCGATAGCTCTCAATTAAAAACCATTCGTCATATCTGCCCAACTTATCTTAGACACCAAATTGTCGAACCAGAACCAATTGGGTTAGCCTACAATCCAGGCTCTAACCACTGAGCCAATTAGGTCTTAACTTGATCGAGTCACATATGAATGTGATTCGACCTTGATCTAGACTTAATCCTATTAGGCTGGTCAATTATTAGCTTTTATGATCCCACCTAACCAACTTTTGATTCGGTTTGATCAACCGCTAGACCTAATTGAGCTACCCAAGCCTAACCCAATTTTATGAAAATGACTTAGATCTGAAATTCTCAATTTTAGATCTAATTTAATTTCATAAGCTTAATTCATTAATTAAGTCTTGGGTTCATAAATAAAATATGTAAAATAAATTCTAGGGTTTCAGGATGTAAATTTTTGCAGAAAAGTAAATTTTGATTTCTGATTAAGGATGAACGTGCAGCACCCCTACACGCCATAAGAATACCCCATTGAATGGGAGGAGAGGTCTTAAACCCTACTTTGTTCTTATGACTGGACGGCTATGAGGAACACCTTAATCAGAAATATAATTTAAACTATAAAACTAGTTAGATCTAAGTTACATATCACATATATAATTTCAGATCTAACTTATATATGCTTTGCATACATCTCATGTATTAAAATCTGATCTAATTAGCATACTTTCAGGTCTGATACATCACATATAAATCTAAAAAATAAGATTTAAATTAAACTATTCAATATAAAATCTATTCTAGATAGTTACTAGAATAATTCTATAACTAGTCTAGGCATGCAACAGATCAATCTTATGAATTAATTAAATTTTTATTTTCTATTTTTTGATCTAATTATAATATTTATAATATCAAAAAAATAAAAAATAAATTAGATCTAATTTATATTTTAATCATATTAAAACATAAAACTATAAGACTATTCATAGATTAAACCACTCCTAGTCTAGTCATGCATCTCATACATGTTAGATCTACTTAGATTTAATTTTAAATTTTTTGATTTCAGATCCAATCATATCTGATATGATATCTAAAATTTATTAATATCAAATAAATAAAAATAAAAATTAGATCTAAATTAGATATGAAATAGAGCCATCAACCTGGCTCTGATACCAGTTGAAGGAAAAATCACTTTTTTCCTTGTAGGATCTTCCAGATCTAATGAGATCTAGGGTGGAATATTTTTTTTTAAAAAATTATCTACTTTATTTCAGATCTAAGATCTATTAGATCTGATTATTATTATTTGATATTTAATCTAAAATTAAATCTAAAATTGAAGATTAGAGAAATACCTCTAGGGTAACTAGATTACCCTGTAGATGATCGCAGCAATGCCGAAGTTCAAAAATAGCCATGCAGTCGCTTGGCCTTTATCGTATCCACTCGAGTAGGATCTAGATCATGTTCTCTTTGAAATCTTTGCTCCAAAAATTAGATCTGGATCTGATGTGGAAGATTTTCAAAAGATCTTCTGAAGCTGGAGCAGCAGCTTCTCGATAAATCCCTGCAGCCTTCTGATCAGGGGGCCACCACACCTTGGACAAGCACCAGATGAATGCCCAACTTCTTAGACATGAAGAGGAGAGAGAGGACCAGAGGGGATATAGAGAAGTGGAGGGATTTCACATTTTTTTTGGGTATTGAGCAGAGACTCTCAACCCTAGGTGCAGATAGGGTTTAAATAGACCCTGCTGCGCCATGCAGTGCCACATCATTTGACCAATCAAAAAATTTTAATTAATTTTAAAAAATTTTAATTGATGGAGTGATGTCATCTGATCATATTAGATAAAAACCCCATCAAATCCTCCTACTATTGGAGCCAACACTGGATAAAAATAGTGAGATTGGTGCCCAACAGTTTGAGTCGATCAAGGCATAGAGTCCTCATCTCATGGGACTCTATCCTTATCCACATGGGGTGAATGCATATCTGATTATGGCACCCACTTTGAGGGTAAAATTAGCAGGTGGACACTCCACAAAAACTCTCCAATGACCTCTTACCAAGTGGCCTTCAGTCCAAGGTCCATAGGTCAACGTTTGACCGATGTCCTAAAATGAAAATGATAGGTGACAGGAATTAGCAGGTGTTGTCTTAAATTCATCTCATGAATTAAGACAAGACTTTTTTGAGCTGGATTGGCTCTAGTCAGATAAGAGAAACCTTTTTAAGGTTCTCTAGTTGAGTCAAGTCACATTTGGCTAATCGAGATAGAAAAGATTACACGAGGAGAAAGTTAGGCTCAATCGTGTGCTAGCACGATTTTTTGAACCTAATTGGATCTAATGCAAATCAATCGAACTGGGCTAGCTTAATTGATGACATCCAGACCCTAACTCTTGTTTGTATGACCCAGTTAGGTTCATTTTATATGGTAATGAGATATGTCGTGATCTCATCATCGACATCATCGAAACTTCTTTCGATGGATCAGAACTCTTTGATTCAGACAATTTAGAATGATCGATCATCAATATCATTCTAATTGATTTCAAAATCTATCAGTGACACCTAGCAATATATGGTGGTAACCTATCAAAAATAAAGATGAACCTCTCAGTGCAGCTACCTGTGTGATTGAGTTCCTCTATCATGAGTCCTAACTGAATTAGGGTTAAGGTGAACTCGTCAAACCCAACATTAGTTATATGAATCAATCGATTGATCCGAGTCTGATGTGAAACCTTAATGGAAAACTCTTTTCTATTATTTCACTTTGCCATGGCCATGGGCTTAAGGACTCGATCTTTCGATCATCATAAGACTACTCCTCTCATCTACCAAAGTTGATAGATTCCTTTTTGATGCGATCTGGTTCCTACAATGAATATGCTACAGCCAACATACGCCTCAGGATTTTGAATGGCTAGGAGATTGAGTTATGGTGTAGTCAAACTATAACATACTCAAGGTGAACTGTCGATGCACCTCAGGTCAAAGAACTAGACACATAACTGCAGCATCGAGCTAGTCATCGATGAGAAGATAGACTTCCTTATGACTGCTCGAGGTGGTCACGCTCAGTACTCTCATTCTCAATGAATACATGTACTTTCGCTCAGTGTCTCCACACCATAGACTCAAGACTCATCTATCCTAAGGAAGCGATCGTACCCAACCTTCTGAATCGATCACCATCCTCGTGATGATCCTATGGTCAGGAGCTGTTTATGAGTTAGTTATGTAAATTCATGCCTTAAATTTTTAACTCTTGAAAATATGAATTAATATTCTTACTAACTCAAAGAATGTATCACAGACATAATGTACACAATGTGATAGTAGAATAACCTTTTATTCATTTATAGTCAAAATTATAAATTTGCCCTTACATTTATATAGGAATGTGTCAGCCAATCTGGCATCTAGGGCACACATCTAACAGAGGGTACCAAGCATAAAAATAGTGAGAGAACCTTTAGACTAAAGTCCATATCTTCAGGATTAAAAATAATTTATATACTAATAGGCTAATATTTTTTCTTTCAGTTATGGCCAACACACTATCCCTCCGTACGTTGTTGGACAGTGACAGGCTCACCGGACCCAACTTCGATAGCTGGTATCAAAAGTTGAAGATCATCTTAGAGCACGAGAGGATTTTGTACGTCCTTACAGATCAGGCACCTGAAGAACCTACAGTCAATGCTTATCGTACTGTGAGAGATACTTACATAAAGTGGCTCAATGACCGCACGATCGTGCGTTGCATGATGAGGGTAGCCATGAACAATGAACTTAGTCATAAGATCGAGGATGCGTAGCCTGAGGGGATCATTTAAATGTTGAATGAGTCCTTCGGCACCCCTAAAGATGTGGAGAGACACAAAACCTCTAGCATAGTATTCAATGCCCGTATGTGAGAGGGAGCTTCAGTCATCGATCATGTATTGTATATGATTGAATAGATTGAACACCTTAGCAAACTTGACTTTCCATTGCATGAACAGTTAGGCAAGGATGATATCCTCAATTCGCTATCGAAATCCTACCAACCCTTTCTCAGTCATTACAGAATGATAAATTTTATGGTAAACTATCATGGTTTGCTAGAATTACTGTAAATTTTTGAGAAGGATCACTAGCTCCAGAAGGAGCCAGTAAATTTAATGGGAGGTTCATCTACAGGGAGTCAATCCTCTAGGAGAGAAAAGAAGAAAAAGGTGCAGAAATTCCATGCTGTCGATCCCAAGTAGAGCAAACTATCAAAAGTTGACAAGAGCTAGATAGAGTATTTCTTCTATATGAAGTTGGATCATTGAAAAAAAAATTATCCTACTTATATACCACCCTTGACTCAAATAGGCCTAAAAATAAGAGAAAGAAGCAAGCGGTTGCTTCACAAGGTACTTATATGATAACTCCTTATCATTTCTCTGTTTGTGATACTACTATCTGGGTATTGGATATCGAAAGTCTGTTAATATATATAATTTATTGCAGGGACTGCAGTAAGTAGAAAGTTTCGAGAGGATGAGTGGTTCCTTAACATTGGAGATGGAAGTCTTGTTCCAGTTTTGGTCTTGCAAACTTTGCAGCTTGTCTTCGAGTCTAGTAGTGTCATGTTAAATGATTATCATTATTGTCCCTTTTTTTTTATGAATGTCATCTCTGTAGGCCTTTTGGCCAAACTTGGTTACAAGTTTATAATAAAAGATAATTTTTGTGATATCATTATGAATGATACTACAATTATGCATGGATAATTGAAACATGGTATATACATAATATCACGGCTTGTAAGTGTTATGAACACAGTCAGTAAATATCCTAAATTAGATAATGTCAGTGAATCCCACCTTTGTCATTGTAGGCTTGGTCATGTGAACAAGAATAGGATTGACAGGTTGATCAAGGAATGTGTCCTTGAGATAGATGATTGTGAATCATTGCCTACCTGTGAGTCCTGTCTACTTGGTAAGATGACTAAGTCACTTTTTAAAGGAAAAAGTGAAAAAGCCCGTGATATCCTAGGTCTAATACATACTGATGTATGTGGATCTATGAACATAAGTGCCAGAGGAGGATACTACTACTTCATTACGTTTACAGATGACCTATCAAGTATGGGTATGTCTATCTTATGAAGCATAAGTGAGAATCATTTAAAATGTTCAAATGATTCCATACTGAAGTAGAGAAACAAACTGGAAAGAGTATTAAGATCCTTCGGTCAGACCAAGGAGGTGAATATTTCACTAGTGAGTTCCTGACATATCTGAAAGAGAATGGAATTCTCTCACACTGGATCTCTTTGGAACACCACAGTACAATGGTGTGTTTGAGAGGAGAAATCGAACCTTATTAGACATGGTCCAATCCATGATGGGCTTTATGAGTCTGCCAATCTCTTTTTGGAGATATGCTCTAGAAACTGCCTGCTATATTTTAAATAACGTGCCTAACAAGTTTGTCGATAAAACTCTATCTGAGATATAGATTGGGCATAACTGGTACTCTCACACTTTAGTGTCTGGGGGTGTCCAGCTTATGTCAAGCATTTAAAGATAGATAAGTTCATATCAAAGTATGATAAATACTTGTTCATAGGGTACCCAAAGAAAACTATAAAGGGTACTACTTCTATCTCGCTGCAGAGCAAAAGGTGTTTGTCAGCAGTCGGATAGTCTTTTTAGAAAAAGAGTTCCTTAGTCAAAGAGCTAATACCTGTAAAATTGAATTTGATGAAGTTCATGAGGTGGGAGGACCGACACATAGAGAATTAGATTTGATTGGTGAATCAAATTTGGAGCCAGTAGAGGTGCCATTAAGGAGATCCGATAGTGTACCGCATCAGCCGGACAGATACTACAGTTTTTTGTTCCAGGATGGTGACCCTATCGAACTTGATGAGAACGATGAGGATTCGATCACCTATATGGAGGCCATGTAAAAGCCCGACTCTCAGAAATAACTTGAGGCCATGAAGTCCGAGATGGAGTCTATGGAGATCAATGGTGTATGGATATTGGTTGATCTATCCAAAAGAATAAAACCCATAGGGTGTAAATGGATTTTCAAGAAGAAAAAAGAAGTGGACAGAAAGGTAGAGACCTATAAAGCTTGTCTAGTTGCCAAGGATTACCGTCAGCATTATGGTATTGACTATAATGAGACGTTCTTTCTTGTGGCAATGCCTAAGTCCATCCGAATTTTGCTTGCTATCGTTGCACACTTAGATTATGAGATATGGCAGATGGATGTTAAAATCACTTTCCTTAATGGGAAGCTAGAAGAAGAGGTGTATATGATACAACTTGAAAAGTCCACATCCACAGATGAGTTGAAAGTGTGCAAGTTGAAAAGGTCTATTTATGGACTTAAGCAGGCATCTAGAAGTTGGAACATGTATTTTGATAAGGTGATCAAAACGTATGGCTTCATTAGGAACGGAGAAGAGCCTTGCATCTATAAGTGAACTTCTGATTTTGTAGTCATTTTTCTTGTGCTGTATGTGGATGATTGTTGAAAATTATATCCCAAAGCCAATAGTCAGTCTGTTGACGGTTGTGCTTATCATTATAATTGTATATGAATTATTGAATTAATAAATATTATTTAATTTTTTCATCACTATGTACATCTCATTTTGAACTCATGTTATATGATGAAGTCCTTAGGACTATTTGATTCGATATAGGAGGATATATTATTTAGTCCTTAAACCTTAAGTTCATGACCAAATGATATATATTATTAGGATGATAGCTATATCAAGTATAGGTCATTGTATGCCATGTACGTTGGTTGTCCTCTTAACCAAAGAGTATGGAGACACTGGCATGGCATGCAAGTAAGACATAGGAGTACATCTCACTGAATGTGACCATTTGCTGAGCACTCTGCTGTCAAGAGTAGCTCACGAAGGAAATGGTATAAGTGTCCCTCCGATCTGAGATCACTATGGTGACTTGGAAGCAACTCACTATGCTTTGGTGCTAGACTACTTAAATTTTTAATTCAATGATGAAAGATTTTTGAGCATAGTCAAGTACTTGCGAAGTTGGTGTGTGAGTCAAGATGGAAATGACCCCTCTGAATAAGTAGGAGTTAATATATCAATGTGTTTCAATTAAGTAAAACCTTGGTCGGAGTAATCTATGTGATGAATTTTGAAAATTAAAATATAATATGGATGACTATATCCGGGTTGGCAATTAAATCCTAGGTCATCTTGAGCATTTGGGTTAAAGGGTGAATTATACGGCAACCATATGCTTATAAGTTTTTGAATGATGCTATACAATCTTTCGACCTATCCGGATGTCGGGTATCATTGCTAATGATCACTTTGATTGGTATAAAAAGATTATTCTCATACTACTAGCTTAGGTTCAAACCTATGGGGTCACACTCAAAAGAAGTTTCTGACAGACCATATGGCTGATCAACGATTAAGAATCGTTCTAGGGTAAAACAGTCAATTAGATTGATGATTAACTCTATGCAAAAGTTATAATAAATTAATTTACTAATTATTAATAAATTATGAGAGAATTAATTAGTAATTAAATTACTAATTAATTCAATTTGATTGAACATTGATATTTGGATCAAATCTAATTGAATTGGATTCAATTTGGTTTGACTCGATTAGGTTATGAGATGACCTAATCGTTAAGGGTGTTCGATTCCTGATATAATCAGGACTTGAGCTTGATTAATTTTTAATTTGATTAAAATTTGATCAAAACTATTTACTATCTAATTAGATTAGATTTAATGATTCAATTGGGTTTAACCTAATTTGATTGGGTTAAGAATCTAATTAGATGAGAAAAATAATTCGAATTCGAATTCGAATCCCTTGTACCTCCTTTATCTGTGCCCTCTTATTCTTCACGTTAGAAATATTTTATATAATTTTTTCTCAGATCTAGAAGCCTTCCCATATCTTCATCTAAGTCTTTTTGAATTAAAAATTGGTTGGTTTAAATTTGAGTTCAAATTGGTTTGAATTTGAATAAAAATCTAAAGTCCAAATTGAGTTGGACTCTCTTCTTTACGCCACAACATTTCTCCATGCATAAAGTATTTTTATGCAAGATTTTTTATACCATTATAATGTTGGTCAACCCCTCTCTAAGTTCATAAGATAAAGATAAAGTTTGGTTTAAAATTTAATTCAAATTTGATTTTAATTGGTGATAAGGATCAACCAACACTTGAATTTGAACCGAAACTACCTTATTCTTATCCTTATCTTCCATGGGATGCTAACCTTAAAAGGGGATCAGTTTTGTGCAAGATTAAAAATTATTTTTGGTGTGAGAAATATGAGAGAGTGGATGCAAAATGTTGAGAGTGGGTTGGGCTTCCGTGCGTGAGAAACAGAGGAAGTGTTCTTCCTCTCGGGCGTGAGCTATGGGTTCTAGGATTTCATCTCTAGGTTTTATGAGAAGAAAAATACAAGAGTGAGTTTTGTCCAAACTTCTATACTACCATCTCCTCGTAAAGCTTCATCTTCTAATCTAGAGGAGTTCGGGAGATCCGAAGAACGGATCTTGGATCAGCCATCCAGAGCCTTCGATGCGAGCTAGCACTCCCACGAAGGAAGATCCGATCAGAGCTTCGAGTGGATGATTTGTAGAGGTCGGATGACCTGTGTGGCTGTTCAGCATCAGTGAGAGCTTTGTACCATACTTACCAATAGTAGAGATTATCGACCCATGAAAAGTGATGAGTTCTGAACTCTACCGATATAATCTAAAAGTTAGATCAGATTCAAGGCATCGATGTGATCGATGCAGTTTTTTATTTTATATCAAATTTTATATATAAATTTTTAATATCATAGATCATTAATGATAGTTTATATCTGATCTAAGATATATTTAGAAGATTAAAATATTTAATTTTTTATTATTCTACTGTAAAATTTTAAAAATATATGCTTTAAACTATCCATTTTTCCTTTAGATGATATCAGAGCAAGGTTTCTTATGACATAAATTTTTTGCATATAATCTGATTTTAATTATTTAGATTAGATCTAAATAGTTAATTTTGAATCTAAGTAGTATAGTAATCTGATTGGATAGATCCTCATAGCCATCTGATCATAGGAGAAATCAGGATTTCACTATCCTATTTATCCATTCGATGGAATCTTCTATGGCATGTAGGGATGCTGCGCGATCTTTTTCATGATGATGAATAATAAAAAAAATATTAAAATTTTATTTTAGATCTAAAATTAGAGTCTTGATCATTAGATGATTGATTGTAAAAATATTTTATAAAATTGAAAACTATTTTCAAACTCCGAACCCAAACCCATATCAGTCCAAAACTTAATTGAGAATTAAGCAATCTAGATTTGAGAATCAAAGATTTGAGGTATTAATTTCATAACTCATAGGTTAATGGGTTAGGTCGAGTCAAGTTTATTTAACTGAGTTAGACCTAGGGTTAGAAATCATTGATAATGGATCATGTTAGTAATTGATCAAATCTAATTAAAAGTTAATTCTGATTGGGTCAATTTTTTCTCTTAATCAATTTCAATAGATGTAGTTGGTCAAGTCTATGTCTTTGATTAGACCAATATAGACTTTGATCGTAGCTCCGTAGTCGAATCCAAGTCTATAAGTTGATCAAATTGAAAATGACTAACCAGTTAGTGTCTAAGATAAGTATGGCAGCTTTGATCGGTAGTCATTAATTGGGAGCTACTCGCATAGATTGAGTCTATGTCGAGTTAATGACATATCCCTCATGGTGAATCATGTTTTGATTAGATTACTTAAAAATTGGAGTTGACCCATGCTAACTAAAAATTAGCGTGACTGATTTAGGTGCCCCTAGTTCGACTTATCTTGAGTCCTCTTCATGACTTGGTGAAGTCAGTGAGAAGATTTATGACTGGTTGCGGGTTCAGCTTTTACCTAATTTTCTTTAATCTGACTTGATGAAGTCAATGGAAGGATTAAGATTAACTAGTCAAGTCTTTTCTTATCTCTCAATTCAATAAATTAAATCTTCTAAAATTATTAGGTTCCTAAAAATAAAATAGTTATGGTGATAACTAGATCATAGCCTCTCATTAAGTTGGATGATAATGAGTCCAATGATTTAGATGATCATTGGAAGTGCCACACGCTTGGTGTTCATCTGGCTGTCAGAATTATCATTCATAATATGTTGTTTTAGTTGTGTCTTTCTAATGATGGTCAAGTTGGCCGAGCCACACTCGGTCTGATCACTCATTTGTTAGATACACTAAATTTAGGTATGTTAATGGTTGGACCTAACCAGAACTTTTAGTGGATGCGCCACACGCCTTCTGAAGAGGTGTCTGGGGCAAAATTGAATACTAAAAATTATTTGGTGAAATAATTGGTTAAGAACCTACCCATGGGTACACAAGGGTTGGTCGAGCCACACTCAGGTCCATGTGTAGTTCATGTGGATTCTAATATTCACTAAAAATTAGTGTAATTACTCAATTAAAGGTAGAGGCTATCAATTCGAATAAAATATTGGAAGAACTTTTAGACTAAAATCCATGTCTTTAGGCTTAATCAATTCATATACTAATTAGGTTTTGATTTTTTTTTTACAGTTATGGCCACCACCTTGTCACTCTGATCACTATTAGATAGTTATAAATTGATGGGACCAAATTTTGATAGCTGGTATCGAAAGCTCAAAATTATCCTGGAGCACGAACAAATCTTGTATGTGTTAATTGATCCAGCACTCAAGGAGCCAGCTCCAAACGTACATAGCTCGATCAGAGATACTTATCAGAAGTGGCCTAATGATCAGATTATGGTTCGTTGTATTATGCTAGTGGCAATAAATGATGAGTTTAGCCATCATTTCGAGAATGCTCAGCCACAGGACATGTTGCAAATATTGAACGAGTCTTTTGACACACTCACACATTAAGAGGCACAAGACTAATTGTGCCATCTTCAACGCTTGAATGCAGGAAGGTGCATCAGTCACTGATCATGTATTGTACATGATCGAGATGATTGAGCACCTAAGCAAGCTCGACTTTCTCCTGTATGAGCAGTTGGGGAAAGATGCTATTCTAAACTCTCTACCCAAGTTCTACCTCCCTTTTCTTACTCATTTTTGAATGATAAATCTTGCAGTTAACTATCATGATTTGTTGGGGTTGCTGCAAAACTTTGAGAAGGATTGCTAGCTCCAAAAGGAGTCGGTGAAAGTTGTGGGAGGGTCTTCTTCTGGACGTCGACCCTTTAAGAAAGAAAAGAAGAACAAGAAAAAAAGAAAAGGATGCAAAGTACTGGGGCACCAAGCTCAGTCAGACCAAGAAATCCAAGTCTGACCAGAGTCAGGTGGAATGCTTCTACTACAAAAAATAGGAGCACTGGAAAAGGAATTATCCTCAATACATTGCCTCCCTGGATCCGAACAGGCCAAAAAAAAAGTAAGTTGTTGCTGGACAAGGTAATTATATGATAACACCTTGTAATTTCTCAATTTATGATTCTACTATCTAGGTATTAGATACTGGAAGCCCTTTTAATATTTGTAATTCATTGCAAGATTTGCAGGTCAGTAGGAGATTTGAAGAAGGCGAGAGGTTCCTTAATGTTGGAGGAAAGACCAGTTCCATTTCTAGCATTAGGGACTATTAAACTTGTACTCAAATCTAATGTAATTGTTCTAAGTGAATGTCACTTTTGTCCTTCTTTTTTATTAAATATTATTTCTGTAGGCCTTTTGGCCATGTATGGTTATAAAATTTCAATAAAAAAATAATTTTAATATCTTTATAAATGATATTAATGTGATGAATGGATAGCTAACAATGGTATTTACATATTGTCACAACCTGTTAGTGTAATGTACATATCCAACAAACATTCTAGAATTAGTGATGTCTCCGATATCTACCTTTGGCATTGTAGGTTAGGTCATGTTAACAAGAATAGAATAAACAGGTTGACACAAAAGAGAATCCTCAAAGTCAATGATTATGAATCACTTCCAACCTGTGAGTCCTGTCTTCTTAGAAAAATGACCAAATCACGTTTTATTGAAAAAGGTGAGCGAGCTAGTAAAGTTCTAGGTCTGATACATACTGATGTATGTGGACCGATGAATACTAGTGCCAGAGATGGATATTATTATTTCATTATATTTACAGATGACTTATCGAGCTATGGGCATGTCTACTTAATGACACATAAGTCAGAATCATTTGAAATGTTCAAATGATTCTGTAATGAAGTAGAGAAATAAACTAAAAAGAGTATTAAAATTTTTCGGTTCGATCAAAGAGGAAAATACCTCTCCAGTGAGTTTCTGACATACTTAAAAAAGAATGAGATTCTCTCATAATAGACCCCTCTTGGAACACCACAGCATAATGATATATCGAAAAGGAGAAATCGAATCCTGTGAGACATGGTTCGGTCCATGATGGGCTTTGCAAGTCTGTCGATTTCTTTTGAGGATGCACCTTGAATCGACTTGTTATATTTTAAATAAAATTTTTAGTAAGTCGGTAAGTAGAACACCACATGAGATGTGGACAGGATGTAAGTCAGCACTCTCTCACCTTAGAATTTGGGGATGTCCGGCTTATGTCAAACATTTGAAAACTGACAAGCTTGGACCTAGGTCTAACAAATATCTATTTGTAGGGTATCCAAAAGAGATCAAAGGATATTACTTCTATCTTGCTGATGTACAGAAGGTGTTCATCAGCAATAGGATAGTCTTTTTAGAAAAGAAGTTCTTGGTGAAGGAACTAATACCTCAAAGATTAAACTTGATGAAGTTCGATCAGTAGAAGAATCGACACAAGCTAGTAAACCCATAGAGTTGGACTTGATTAGATCAAATCTGGAATCTATTGTAGAAATATCTTTAAGGAGATCTGGTAGAGTACCACGTCAACCAGATAGATACTACGATTTCTTAGTTTGGGATGGGGATCTAGTTGAATTCGATGAGAACAATGAGGATCCGATTACCTATATGAGTGCGATGCAGAGGTCTGACTCTGATAAGTAGCTGAAAGTCATAAAATCTGAAATGGAGTTCATGAAAATCAACAATGTATGGACATTGATTGATCCACCTGAAGGGGTAAAATCATAGGGTGTAAGTGGATCTTCAAAAAGAAGAGGGGTACAGATGGGAAGGTGAAGACCTATAAAGCCTGTCTGGTTGTCAAAAATTATCGTCAGCATTATGGTATTGACTATGATGAGATATTTTTTTCTGTGGCAATACTCAAGTCTATTCGAATTATGCTTGTGATAGCAGCACATCTGGATTATGAAATTTGACAAATGGATGTGAAAATAATCTTCCTACATGGAGAGCTAGAAGAAGAGGTGTATATGATACAACCTGAAGATTTCATATCCACAGATGAGTCTAAAGTGTGCAAGCTTCAAAGGTCCATCTATAGACTTAAGCAGGCATCTCGAAGTTGGAACATGCATTTTGATAAAGTGATCAGAACATATGATTTCATTAAGAATGGAGAGGAACCCTGCATATACAAATGGGTTAATAACTCTATGGTAGTATTTTTTATTTTGTATATCGATGACATTCTCTTAATCGGGAATGACATCCCTGCATTATAGAGAATAAAAATTTGGTTGTCATCACAGTTCTCCATAAAAGACTTGGGAGAAGCATCCTTCATCCTTGGGATGAAGATCTATAAAGATAGATCTAAAAGATTGCTTGGATTATCCCAATCGACGTACATTGATACTGTACTGAAAAAGTTCAGCATGGAAAATTTTAAGAAAGACTTTATTCTGATAGGTCAAAAAATTTTTCTCTCAAAGAGTGATTATCTGACAACTCCTCAAGAGAGAGACCGTATGAGTAGAATTTTATATGCTTCGACAGTGGGATTTATTATATACGCCATGATATGTACGCAACTGGACATGGCATACTCATTAGGAATAGTGAGCAGATACCAGCCTGATCCAGGTGAGAATCACTGGAAGGTCGTAAAGACCATCCTTAAGTATTTGAGAAATACTAAGGATCAGTGGTTTATCTATGGAGAATCCGACTTAAAACTTGTAGGATTTACAGACTTCAGTTTTCAATCAGATCATGATGACAGTAACAGCATGTCGAGATATATTTATACCCTAAACGATAGAGCAATCTGCTGAAAAAGTTTTAAGCAGCATACTGTAGCCGACTCTACTTGTGAGGTAGAATATATCGTGGTGTCTGATGCTGTGAAGGAAGCTGTGTGGTTACAAAAGTTTATCAACGAGCTCAGAGTGGCACCCTCCCTTGATGGTCCTGTCTTATCGTACTACGACAGTACTGATGCCATTACTCAAGTGAAGGAATCAAAGTCATATCAGCAGACCAAGTACATTCTGCACCACTACCACCTGATCTGAGAGATCATGGATTGAGGTGACGTCGAGCTTCAGAAGATCGATGGAAAGAGAACCTGATCGACCCATTTACTAAAACCCTTAATGTTAAGGAGTTCGAAGACTACAAATCAAAGATGGATATACGATACTGTACTGATTGACTTTAATCCAAATGAGAGTTGTTGGGAATTATGTCCTAAAGCCAATAGTTAGCTTGTTATGAAATTATATATGAATTATTGAATTAATAAATATTATTTAGTTTTCTCATCACTGTGTACATCTCATTTTGAACTCCTGTTATGTGATGAAATTCTTAGACTATTTGATTCGATATAGGAGGATATATCATTTAGTCCTTAAACCTTAAGTTCATGACTAAATGATATACTATTATTAGGATGATAGCTATATCAAGTATAGATCGTTGTATACCATATACATTGATTGTCCTCTTAATCAAAGAGTGTGGAGACACTAGCATGAGATGCAAGTAAGATATAGGAGTACATCTCACTGAATATGATCATTTACTGAGCACTCTACTGTCAAGAGTAGCTCGTGAAGGATATGGGTATAAGTATCCCTCCGACCTGAGATCACCATAGTGACTTGCAAGTAACTCACTATGCTTTGATGCTAGACTATCTAAATTTTTCATTCAGTGATGAAAGATTTTTGGATATAATCAAGTACTTGCGAAGTGGTGTGTGAGTCAAGATAGAATTGACCCCTCCGAATAAGTAGGAGTAAATGTATCAGTGTGTTTCAATTCAGTAAAATCTTAATCGAGGTATTCCATGTGATGGATTTTAAAAATTAAAATATAATGTGGATGACCATATCAGGGTTGGCAGTTAAATCCTAGGTCACCTTGAGCATTTGGATCAAAGAGATGAATTATACGGTAACCATATGCCAACAGGTTCTTGAATGCTGCTTTGCAATCTTTCGACCTATCCGGACATTGGGTATCATTGCTAGATGGTCACTTTGATTGGTATAAAAGATTATTCTCATACTATCGACTTTGGTTCGAACCTATGGAGTCACACTCAAAAAAAGTTTTTGACTAATCATATGGTTGATCAACGATTTAAAATTGTTCTAGGATAAAATAGTCAATTCGATTGATGATTAACCCTATGCAAAAATTATAATAAATTAATTACTAATTATTGATGAATTATGGGAGGATTGATTAGTAATTATATTGTTAATTAATTTAATTTGATTGAACATTGATATTTGGATCGAATCTAATTGAATTGGATTCAATTTGGTTTGACCCCGATTAGGTTATGAGATGACCAAATCGCTAAGGGTGTTCGATTCCTGATATGATCAGGACTTAAACTTGATTAATTTTTGATTTGATTAAAATTTAATCAAATCTATTTGCTATCTAATTAGATTAGATTTAATGATCCAATTGGGTTTAACCTAATTTGGTTGGGTTAAGAATTTAATTGGATGAGAAAAATAATTCAAATTCGAATCCCTTGCACCTCCTTTATCTACGCCCTCTTATTCTTCATGTGAAAAATATTTTATATAATTTTTTTTATATCTAGAAGCCTTTCTCATGTCCTCATCTCAGTCTTTTTGAATTAGAAATTGGTTGGTTTAAATTTGAGTTCAAATTAGTTTGAATTTGAATGAAAACCTAGAGTCCAAATTAAGTTGGACTCTCCTCTTCATGCCACCATATTTCTCCACATATAAAGTATTGTTATGTGAGATTTTTTACACCATTCTGATGTTGGTCAACCTTTCTCTAAGTTTGTAAGTAAGGATAAAGTTTGGTTCAAAATTTAATTCAAATTTGATTTGAATTGGTGGTAAGGATCAACCAATAGTTGAATTTGAACCGAAACTACCTTATTCTTATCCTTATCTTCCATGGGACGCCAACCTTAAAAGGGGATCAATTTTGTGCAAGATTAGAAGTGATTTTTTTTTGGCATGAGAAATTTGAGAGAGGGGACATAAAAAGTTGAGAGTAGGTTGGGCTTTTGTGCGTGAGAAATAGAGGAAGTGTTCTTCCTCTCAAGCGTGAGCTGTGGGTTCTAGGTTTTATCTCTAGGTTTTGTAAGAAGAAACATATAAAAGTGAGTCTTGTCCAATCTTCCACACCATCATCTCCTCGTAAAGCTTTATATTTTGATCCAGAGAAATCCGAAAGATCCAAAGAAAGGAGCTTGAATCAGCCATCCAGATCCTTCGACGTGAGCTAGCACTCCCATGAAGGAAGATCTGATTAGAGCTTCGAGTGGACGATCTGTAGAGATCGGATGATCTGTGCAGCTACTCGACATCAGCAAGAGCTTTGTACCATGCTTACCAGCAGTAGAGATCATCAATCCATGAAAAGGTGATGAGTTCTAAATTCTACTGATATAATCTAAAAGTAAGATCAGATTCAGGGTATCGATGTGATCGATGCAGTTTTCTATTTTATATCAGATTTTATATGTAATTTTTTTATATCATAGATCTTTAATGGTAGTTTAGATCTGATCTAAGATATATTTAGAAGATTAAAATATTTAATCTTTTATTATTCTACTATAAAATTTTAAAAATACATACTTTGAACTACCCATTTTTTCTTCAGAAAATATACTGTTACTAGGAAATGATATTTTAGCTTTACAGAGTGTGAAGCCGTGGCTATCATCATAGTTCTCCATGAAGGACTTGGGAGAAGCATCCTACATCCTTGGGATGAAGATCTATAGGGATAGATCTAGAAGGTTGCTTGGACTATCCCAATCCACGTACATTAATACCTTGTTGAAGCGGTTCAACATGGATAATTCTAAGAAAGGCTATCTTTCGATAGACCATGGAATTACTCTTTCCAAGAAAGATTGTCTGACAACTCCTGAGGAGAGAGAGCACATGAGTAGAATACTATGCACTTTGACAGTGAGATCTATCATGTATGCTGTTGGGTATAAAATACCCTCCGGTCAAAGTTTGTAAAAGACCGACCCTTTCAGGGCTTTTCTGGCTTCCGACGTTGTGTAGCGTTTCTCTGAACCCCCTCGACCGTCCGAGCTTCCAGACTTCTCCGACAATGAGCTTCTCCATCCATCTACCGGATCGCTCCAAAGGCTCTCTAGGCCTCACTATCAGCCGACCTTCTACAGTGATCAAATATTCTCCGAACTTCTTTCGGACTTCGTCAATATCCGAGCTTCTTCGATAATGAGATTTCTACAGTAATCAGACTCCATCCAAGTTTCTACAATGGTCGACCGCCTTCAGGATTCCAACCGAGCTCCTGCGAGAGCCGAACTTCTACTACGAGTGATCTACTCCGAACTCCTACAGCGGGCGGTCTACCCCAGATATCTACTATAAGCGAATTCCATTCGGGCCTCTACTGTAAACACATTTCTTCCGAACTTCTATTACAGGTAGACTTCAGCCGAGCTTCTTCGTAACCTGATCCCAGACGAGCTTCTATAATGGGACAGGACCCACCGGCCAGGTTGCTCTCCGAACTCCCACGACAACCGACCTTCGACCGAGCTTCTACAATAAGCAGTCTCCTTTCAGCCTTCTATAAAAATCAGACTCCATTCGAACTTCCATAGCGGATGGATATCGGATGAGCTTCTACGATGGACGTACTCTGACAGCTGGATTTCTATAATGATCGATCGCCTCCGGTGTCTGCCGAACCTTCCCAATGCCATTCGAAGTCCACCGTCGGCCGACCCTCCGCCAGATTCTTCATGAAATCGGACTTCTCCGATGGATAATCTTCAGATGAGCTTCCACATCAGGCGAATCCCAAACGGACTTTTCTAGCAATCAGACTCCTACCGGACTTCACCAACGAAAAGTCTCCATCCGAGCTTCTACAGCAGATGACTCCTGATAAACACTTAATTTAAGTCTTTTAAAGTAAAAAATTATATTTAATTTATTTTATTTATTAAGAATTTGATGCTTCTTTTTATGTTTTATAGGAAAGATGATCGTCGATACAAAGAGTCCGATTCATAGATCAAAAAGACTAAAATTTGAAGAAATTTAGACTTAAAATAAAATTAAAATAAAAGAAGGATGCATATGGTATAATAGAAAATGAAGATACTATGCAAGAAATCCAAAAGGATATAGATGTCATTGTGAAGAAATAAAAGTTTCTTTTTGGAATACGAAAAAGTTGTTTCATGTGGAATACTCCTGGGCGCACGAGTGGGTGCGCGAGTGCGCGTGGACGCGATGTGGACTCAGGGCGGACGCGGCGCAGACGCAAGCGCGGGCACGGGTGCGGCATCGTGCGGGTGTGGGCGCACGGCGAGTGGGTGCGCGGCAGACGGGTTTGCAGGGAGTTTTTGATGGCGGTCGAACAGATGCTTATTAAAGAAAAAAATTAATATTTAAAAATATTTTGAGAGGAAAGATTTGTATTTTCTTTAGTCCCACATCAGAAAATCATGTAAAACTCCTCCCTCCTAACACCTATAAAAAGATTTTTGTACTCCCATTGGAGGAGGAGCCTAGAAATTCTTCTAGAGCCTTGCATAGGGGAATAGAAAGGGACTACTTCATGAGCAGCTAGGCTAGTAGTCTCGGGAGTGGAGAAGAAATTTTGTAACGACACAGAGATGGTTTATTGTTCTAAACTTTCCTGTATTTCTTTATATGCAATAAAGATTATGCTTTTTATTTAAATCGTCATGAGTTCTTTATTTGCTCCCTTTCATATGCTTTTATTTATGCTTTTTTGTTAGATTAATATTAGGAATAACTTTTACTTTCTGAAGACGTGCCGTGATCTACGGATACGGGGCGTGCCAAGAAAAGAAGAGTTGCTTACCTAGTACTTTTTGGAGATGCGACGTGATCTACGGGTACGGAGCGTGCCGAGGAAAGATAGGTATTTTTCTTAAGATTAATCACATCTATTTAATTAAAAAAGAGATACAACTCTGCTAGTGCAAAATTAATTCAAAACTCCTGAGTTCTTTATTTTCTAATTACATCAATTTTAAGATAATTTATTTTATAAATCAAAAACAATGCTTATTTCTTTTATTTTACAATCTCAACTTAGCCCAAGGTCCCTGAGGATACGATCTTGACTCATCCTACCTACGTAGTGAGTAGAGTTATTTTTGGTGCTATCAACAACTACACATCAAATTTTGGCACCATTGCCGGGGACCTTGGCACGGTTGAATTAAAAAAAAAAAAACCATTGACATTTCATAACACTTACCTAAAATAGTGTAACCCCAAATATAAAAATTTCTAACTTGATTGGACACCTTGTTTCTTTGCATCTCATCTCCATAATTAACTTTAAGGGCGCAACCCATTAACTAAGATAAGGTGGGGATTTGATCACCCTTCCTTGGCCCACAAATCACTCCCTTGCATTTGCATAACCTAGACCTTAATCTAAAATCAACTAGATGTCAGCCCTAGGAATTTTGAGCTCAAAGGATAAGAAAGCTCTAGAGTTGAACCAAGTGTGGATTGGTTATTTGCTCAGTGTCTAAGGCAAGTGGTTAAAGAAAGTGATTTTCAATTAGTTCCGTTGACTGACCTGGCCAACTCAGTTGGTGTCTAAGAAAAGCAACGAGCAGGGAACCTCCCACATCTTACGCTTACCTGGCTGAGTCAGTTAGTCAGTCTTGAGCTTGGAGTGCTCAAAGGCAGTCTTGAAAGTTAGGAGCTGTCTAGATCTAAGTTAACCTTAGGATAGAGAGTTTATGCTTGTTTAAGTTGATTGCAATTAACATCTAAATATTAACTAATTTCTCTCTTTTCATGGATTTAAGATTCTTAGGTTCTTTCTTTAGATTTTCTTCATTCTTTTCTCACTTTATTATAAAAATATATACTATAAAAAGAAAAATTTTTTGTGTTTGCTCTACAGTATAATTGTAAGGTGTATGCTTGGCCGTAGATCGTTACGATCAGAAATCCAACCTTTTGATCCAGAAATAGAAAGAACCTTTAGAGCCAATAGACGTAAAAATATGGACCGAAATCAGGAGAATGATCCACCCAAGCAACTGAAGGAGTACTTTACTCCTTCCACATATACCTACTCTCCTTGTAGTCAAGTGCCCCCTGTGGAGGCCACTCAATATGAAATTAAGTCCAGTATAATCTAAATGTTACCTTCATTTTATGGACTTAGTAATGAGGACCCTTATAAACATCTTGAGGAATTTTTGAGATATGCTCAACTGTCAAAATTCACAACTTCTCTGATGATGCTCTAGGTTAAAATTATTCCCTTTCTCACTTAAGGACAAAGCCAAATACTGGCTACATACTTTGGATTCCATGACTATATCAACCTGGGACCAGCTGCAAGGAGAGTTTCTCAAGAAATATTTTCCCATAGGAAAAACTAATCAAATAAGGAAAGCCATAACTAGTTTTTTCCAATTAGATGGAGAAATGTTTCATGAAACATGGGAGAGATTAAAGGACCTTATTAGAAAATATCCCCACCATGCTGTACCCAAGTGGCAGTTAATCCAATGTTTTTATGATGGGCTCTCTGAAAGACATCGACAAATGGTCGATGCATCATGCGGTGGGACATTCATACTGAAAAGTGAGGATGAGACATGGCAACTGTTTAAAATTTTAAGTGAAAATTCATTACATCATATGTCTGCCTCTATTAGAGATAAACCCATGTTAAACCCAAAGAGAGGTGGAATATATGAAGTAGAAATGCCATAGATATCCATCATAAGGTAGATGAACTGTTCCAAAAATTAGATTGTCTTCTAAATACTGGACAATCCCTGATTCCACCTAACCCAATCCAAGAAGTTTGTGCATTATGTGCAAGTCCGAACCATTTTGTTAGTGAATGCCCAGCCGCACCTCAATTTTCTGAGTTTGTGCACAGCAGGTTCAGCAAGCTCAAGTCCAACAAGCTCGCAGACCAAAAATGATCCATATTCGAACACTTATAACCCCGGCTGGAGAAACCATCCAAATTTTTTCTACAAACCACAACCAGTGGTTGGTCCTGCCACACCTCGACTCAATATCAGGATCCAACATATAGGCATGGACCATACTATCAATTTCAAAATGTTCCTCAACCGTCTACTACTGGTCACAGCTCAGCTTTTGAGGAAAAAGTTCTGAAAGCACTAGAATGATTAGAAGTCAACACTCAGACCCTTAACTCCCACACACAATCCATTGCTAAGCTAGGGACCCAAATAGGTCAACTAGTGACTGCATTCAGTAGGAGGGAAGGAGGAAAATTACCTAGCCAACCCGAGAGCAACCCAAGAGGGCAATTTGTGATTGAGAGTTCTAATACCCCAGAAGCTTTTTCTGAACATGCCAAATCAATCATGACTCTGAGAAGTGGGAAGGTCATTGAACATACTAGTAAAACCAATGAGACCACCCTAAACCTCTAACCGAATCCAAATCACCCAAGAACAAGGAGGACCTAAAATAGAGAAGGAACCAACTGCACCGGAATCATCTTACTTGCCTAAAGCCCCATTTCGGATGCCATGAAAGCCCCTATTCCTGCAGATAAGAAGGAGGAAAACTCATGAGATGTTGGAATTGTTTAAGCAAGTCCAAATTAATCTTCCCCTTCTAGACGCAATCAAACAGGTCCCTACTTATGCCAAATTTTTGAAGGATTTGTGCACCCAAAAACGTAAATCTAGATCACAAATCCCAAAGAAAGTATGTCTCACTGAACAGGCTAGTTCTATCTTCCAGTATGCCACTCCTCCAAAGCTTAAGGACCCAGGAGCTCCCATCATTTCTTTTGTTATAGGAGATTATCACATTGAAAAAGCTCTTCTGGATTTAGGGGCAAGTGTGAATCTTTTACCTAGTTCGGTGTATGAACTTTTTGGATTCAGAGAATTGAAACCCACATCAGTCACACTATAGTTAGCCGATAGATCAATTAAGGAACCACGTGGAATGCTTGAGGATGTCTTGGTCAAGGTAGATGAGTTTTACTTTCCAGTTGATTTTCTGATTCTCGATATGAAATTAAGTGGCAACCCCAGACAAATTCCCATTATCTTAGGATGACCCTTCCTAGCTACGGCAAATGCATGCATTAATTGTAGGACAGGAGTCATGGACGTATCGTTTGGGAATAAGAAACTAAGACTGAATGTGTTTGGTGCTTCCCAAGAACCATCAATGGATAGTTGCTTCGAAGTAGATACACTAGAAGATATTATAGAAGATGCAACACCCATAATTCTAGCACCAGACCCCTTAGATACTTGCTTGGCTCACTTTGGAGTGTGTGACTTTGAGAAATATATGAAAGAAGTTAACATCTTGTTGGATACACCACACGATAAAACCACTCCTCCATGGACAATCAAGTATGAGCCATTGCCCACATTAGCCAGTACACCAATAGTCCCATCTTTAGAATCACCACCTACATTAGAATTGAAACCCCTTCCTGCTATGCTCAAGTATGTATTTCTAGGACTCAATGACACCCTCCCGGCAATCATTGCATCAGACTTGACCCCTAATCAGGAAGCACAATTGGTTGGTATTCTAAAGGAACACAAAGAGGCTATCGGTTGGTCCATTGCGGATTTAAAAAGAATTGACCCCTCCATTTGCATGCAACATATTCATTTTGAGGAACATGCCAAACCCCATCGAGATATGCAGAGGAGATTGAACCCAAACATGCCTGAAGTAGTAAAGAAAGAGGTGGTAAAGTGGTTAGATGCTGGAATCATCTACCCTATATCCGATAGTAAATGGGTCAGTCCCATCAAGTAGTACCTAAAAAATCTGGTATTACTGTGGTTGAGAACGAAGAAGGTGAATGCTTCCCACTCGCATATCATCTGGATGGTGAGTATGCATAGATTATAGAAAACTGATTGCCGTTACTAGGAAGGACCATTTTCCATTGCCCTTCATCGACCAAATCTTAGAACGGTTAGCAGGACAAAGTTTTTTCTATTTTCTTGATGGTTATTCAGGGTACAATCAAGTACCTGTATTTTGAATGACCAAGAAAAGACTACCTTCACCTGCCCCTATGGCACCTTCACTTTTCGGCGTATGCCGTTTGGGCTTTGCAATGCACCCGCTACATTTCAACGGTGCATACTGGGTATTTTTTCGGATATGGTGGATAAATGTCTTGAAGTTTTTATAGATGATTTTTCTGTGTTTGAAACCACCTTTGAGGATTGTCTCCATAATCTTTCCAAAGTTCTTAAACGGTGCATGGAGATAAATCTTGTCCTAAGTTGGGAAAAGAGCCATTTCATGGTGTGGAAAGGAATTGTATTAGGACATATTATTTCTGAAAGAGGGATCGAGGTAGATAAAGTTAAAGTTGAGGTCATTTCAAAACTACCACCCCCTACTTCGTCTGACAAATACGATCCTTCTTAGATCATGCCGGATTTTATAGACGCTTCATCAAAGACTTTAGCAAGATTTCAAGACCCTTGTGCAATCTGTTGGCAAGGATACACCATTTGTCTTTGACGAAGATTGTTTGAAAGTATTCAACACATTACGAACAGCTCTGACAACAGCACCCATAATAAAACCCCCTGACTGGTCCATTCTATTTGAGATTATGTGTGATGCCTCTGACTTTGCAATAGGTGCCATCTTAGGCCAAAAAATCAATAAGGAGCCACATGTGATCTATTATGCTAGCAAGACTCTTTCCAATGCCCAATTAAACTACACCACAACAGAAAAAGAGCTACTAGCAGTAGTGTTCACCCTTGAAAAATTTTGCTCATATCTGTTAGGGTCTAAGGTTCTAGTTTACTCTGATCATGTGGCTCTGAAACATCTCCTCTCAAAGAAAGATACTAAACCATGTTTGATCAGATGGATCCTTCTTTTACAAGAATTTGATCTGGAAATCGAGATAAGAAGGGTTCTGAGAATGTGGTAGCTGATCACATCTCCAGGATCTTAGTTGAACACACGATAGGCATAGATGAGGTCAAAGAAAAATTTCCTGATGAACAACTTTTCGCAATCTCCTCTAGCCATCCTCCATGGTTTGCCCATATTGTCAATTACTTGTCAACAGGACAAGTACCTTCTCACTGGACAAAACAAGAAAAGGATCGATTTTTCTTGCAAATTAAACATTATTTCTAGGAAGAACCTGAACTATTCAAATACTGTCCTGACCAAGTTATTGCCGTTGTGTCCCCGAGAGTGAATTCCAAAGCATTCTCACTTTTTGCCATTCTTCGGCATGTGGGGGAATTTTAGTGGAAGAAAAACTCAGCAAAAGTGCTGTAGAGTGGGTTTTATTGGCCAACGCTTTTCAAGGATGCACATGAATTTGGCCGAAGTTGTCTACGATGTCAGCAAACAGAAAATTTATCCAAGAAGGATATGATGCCGCTGACCCCCATTTTAGTAGAGAAATCTTCGATGTTTGGGGGATTGATTTCATGGGACCTTTTCCAGCCTCATTTGGATTTGAATATTCTGGTGGCAGTTGATTACGTATCAAAATTGGTGGAGGCAATAGCTACACGAACTAATGATAATAAAATTGTAACTAGTTTTATCCAACGAAACATCATTAGTCGATTTGGCTTCCCAAGGGTGATCATTAGTGATGGGGGGACTCATTTTATGAATAAACATTTTGAAGCACTTATGAAAAAATATAATGTTTCACACAAAGTGGCCACACCATATCACCCCCAAACTAATGGTCAGTAGAGGTGTCAAATAGGGAGATTAAACATATCCTAGAAAAGACGATTAGGCCTGATAGAAAGGATTGGTCTCTTTGCTTAG
The DNA here is from genome assembly GCF_000442705.2 of Elaeis guineensis. Taxonomy (NCBI): domain Eukaryota; kingdom Viridiplantae; phylum Streptophyta; class Magnoliopsida; order Arecales; family Arecaceae; genus Elaeis; species Elaeis guineensis. The sequence goes on along the minus strand of NC_026003.2, from coordinate 36,158,262 downwards.
ACGATGCATTATGGGCTTACCGTACTGCTTTTAAAACACCCAAAGGAATATCTCCTTATCGACTTGTATTCGAAAAAGCTTGTCATCTGCGGTGGAATTGGAACATCGTGCATTTTGGGCCATACGGCAATTTAAATTTGATATGAAAAATGCAGGTTCCAATAGGAGACTTCAATTAAATGAACTTGAAGAGCACGCAATGAAGCGTATGAGAGTGTCAAAATTTATAAGGCTCGAACTAAAGCATACCACGATAAATTCATTGCATGAAAAATGTTCGAGCCCAATCAAAAAGTTTGGCTCTTCAATTTTAGGTTGCGTCTGTTTCCTGGAAAACTCGCTCACGTTGGGACGGACCTTTCATTGTAACTCAGGTATTTCCTCATGGATCTATAGAACTCAAAAATCCTAAACAGGGAAACACTTTTAAAGTGAACGGTAGTGATTGAAACCTTACATAGATGGAATTAGTGATGGAGAATTAATTGAATCTGTTGATTTAGTGGATCCAAAACTGCCATAATACTCAATTCAGTCTGGCTGAAGACGTAAAACTTAGCGCTTGTTGGGAGGCAACCCAACGATTTCATATTTTTTACTTTACCACAGCTGCAGGAATTTAGAACAAGAGCCTATTAATCAATGAAGCTATCTTCAACTTTCGAAGCAAAATTATCCCAGGTGCACTCTCTCCTTTTATTTTCTTTGCTTTCCTACTCCATTAAGGACAATGTAGATTAAGTTGGGGGGGGCGAAAATTAATCAAATCCTCGAGTATGATCAGAAATAATTAGTTTTGTGTATCCAAATTTTATTTTGATTAAGAGTCAATTAGGCATCCTAAACAATGAATGATTAATGGTCAAAATAATTTTAGAGATACTGAGGAATAAATTATTAAGAAAACCCAATGAATGGTAGGGTTTAGACTAGACCAAATTTTAGGAGTGATTCTACAACCCTCTTCTTACTGATCTCAATAAAGAATCTGCTTCATGAGAAATTGGGTGGAAAGGCCGAGTTATGCAAAAATTCTCCTTAAAATTTACTTAAAAAAAAAAGAAAAAAATATTTATTTTTTACTGAGTAATCGGGCCCTTTCGTCTAAGTAAGTGTTGTGATTCGCATAAAAAGGTAGGCAATATTAAAATATATATATATATATATAAAATAATATATAAATATATATATATATATATATATTAAAGAGATTAAATTGCAAGAAGATAATAAACCTCTTTCCCATTAAGTTAGAGGATTTAAAGAGTAAAGTGGGGAGTTGGTGAAAGAAAAGCTCTGAAATTTCTTTAGTTAATACTCAGCCACTAATTGGGTCAAATTGATAATCCAATGAAATATCTCTTTAATGGTCGACCAAGTATCATCTACCTTTTGGGATGCCTAACCTAATTTTGATTCAAGACCGAGTCGGTACACAATGCTGATATATCTATTTTACTCGAGGACGAGCAAAATTCAAGTTGGAGGGTGTGATAAATACTTAATTTAAGTCATTTAAAGTAAAAAATTATATTTATTTATTTTATTTATTAAAATTTGATATTTCTTTTTATGTTTTACAGGAAAGATGATCGCCGATACAAAGAGTCCGATTCATAGATCAAAAAGACTCAAGTTTGAAGAAATTTAGTCTTAAAATAAAATTAAAATAAAAGAAGGATGCATATGGTATTATAGAAAATGAAGATACTATGCAAGAAATCCAAAAGGATATAGATGTCATTGTGAAGAAATAAAAGTTTCTGTTTGGAATACGAAAAAGTTGTTTCACGTGGAATACTCCTGGGCACGCGAGTGGGCGTGCGAGTGCGCGCGCGTGAGCATGTGGACGTGGCGCGGACGCAGGGCGGACGCGGTGCGGATGCGAGTGCGGGCATGGGTGCGGCATCGCGCGGGTGTGGGCGCGCGGCGAGCGGCAGACGGGTTCGCAGGGAGTTTTTGATGGCGATCGAACATATACTTATTAAAGGAAAAAAATTAATATTTAGAAATATTTTGAGAGAAAGATTTGTATTTTCTTTAGTCCCATATCGAAAAATCATGTAAAACTCCTCCCTCCTAACACCTATAAAAAGATTTTTGTACTCCCATTGGAGGAGGAGCCTAGAAATTCTTCTAGAGCCTTGCATAGAGGAATAGAAAGGGACTACTTCATGAGCAGCTAGGCTAGCAGTCTCGGGAGTGGAGAAGAAATTTTGTAACGACACAGAGATGGTTTATTGTTTTAAACTTTCCTGTATTTCTTTATATGCAATAAAGATTATGCTTTTTATTTAAATCGTCATGAGTTCTTTATTTGCTCCCTTTCATATGCTTTTATTTATGCTTTCTTGTTAGATTAATATTAGGAACAACTTTTACTTTCTGGAGATGCATCGTGATCTATGAATACGGGGCGTGCCGAGAAAAGAAGAGTTGTTTACCTAGTACTTTTCGGAGACGCACCGTGATTTACAGGTACGGGGCGTGCCGAGGAAAGATAGGTATTTTTCCTAAGATTAATCGTATCTATTTAATTAAAAAAGAGATACAACTCTGCTAGTGCAAAATTAATTCAAAACTCCTGAGTTCTTTATTTCTTAATTACATCAATTTAAGATAATTTATTTTTTAAATCAAAAACAATGCTTCTTTCTTTTATTTTGCAATCTCAACTTAGCCCAAGGTCCCTGAGGATACGATCCTCGACTCATCCTACTACGTAATGAGTAGAGTTATTTTTGGTGCTATCAACGACTACGCATCAACTCCCGCCTGTGGCATCAGCGCCTGAGGCATCCGACAACAGTAGTCTCGTCAGCAGCTTCGAAAACATTCGAGCTTCTCCTAGATCGACGGGATAGAGAGCCATTCTGCTCCATCAGACATCCCAGTCGAGCTCCAGTCGATAGATCCGAACTCTCCGGCAAGTCATGACAACGGCCACTACCCTACTCCACTCTCTGCAACGGATTTTGCATGGCTCCACCACTCTCTGGCGAGCCGCGACAACGGACACCACTCCACTTTCTGTAACAAACTCCACGTGGCCCTGAACGACCCCTGACGCCACTACTCTCCGTAACAAACTCCGTGCGGCTCTAAATGGCCCACTACCAGGCGATTACAGACGTCGCTGTCAATCGGTTATGCTCTCCATCTTTAAAAAAGGACCCCCAGATACGTTCTTCTCTAAGCTCTAAACTCTATCCCAAAACTCTGCTAAAATTTTCACTCGAGCACTCCATTTCTATTGAGACAGAGTACTGACTTGAGCATCGGAGGTCTTGTCGGAGCACCCCAACTCTGGTTTAGACTTCCCTTGTAGGTCCCGATGGTAATCGCGGTCATCTCAACTCCAGCTACTCCGGCTTCGATGAAATTCTGCACCAACAGAATTGGTGCTAGAAGAAGGGTCGCTGTGTCTTCGCAATACCCTTGTTCTTAAAGGAGCGCTCAACGGGACTGTCTCCGGTCATCTTCTCCGATGTCCTCTTCTCCTTCTCCTACTAGATCTCCACATGATGCCTCCCCGAAAGGCATCCACCAGGCGATCCACGGCCTTTGCGGCTAGATCTCAGGCTCCGACCTCACCTCTAGTTTTTCAGGATCCTCCTCCCTCGACAATGGCGGTTGGTGTGGAGCAGTTTGACCTGCTGGTTTAGCAGATCAGAGGCCTCACTGAAGCAGTACAGGCCATGCAGCAGCAGCAACAGCCGTAGGCGTCAGTGCAGTTGGAAAGAGCATCGCCGGAGTTCCAAGATCTGACAGTAGGGCGGGCCACTTGGGCCAGTCATCCTGTCTTCCTCAAAAAGGGAAATTTGAGGGTGCAGAGCTCTCAGTCTGATCATGATTCCACTCCCGGAGGATCCCTACCTTCACTCTATCGGAAGACCCTCGAGACTCACAATCGAGAGGACCTCCTGGATCAAAGGCTCTAGAAGATGAACCGATGGATCGAAGAGCTCCACACGCTCTCCCTGATTATGGTAAGGACATCTATACTGACCCTCCTTTCTCTCAAATGATCATCAACACCATCTCTGGAGGGCCCCGAAAGGAAGCGGCCGGTGGATCGATCGGACCGCTCAAGCAGCAAAGAACTGAAGGATCTATAACCTTTACTGAAGAAGATGCCCGGGAGATCCAATTCCCCCATAATGATGCGGTTGTAGTTTCTTTAAATATTACTGATTATGATGTACATCGTATTCTTGTTAATAGTGGAAGCTCGATCGATATTTTGTTTGGCGATGCATTCTCAAAAATATCCATCCCTGATAGTCGGTTAGGGCCGATTAGCTCCCTGTTGGTAGGGTTTACAGGTGATGCAGTGCCAGTGGAAGGAGTAATAACCTTGACTGTAGTTGCAGGTCAGTATCCAAAATAATCTAGAGCGCTGGTGGATTTCCTAGTAGTGAGGGTGCTGTCTGCCTACAACGTAATCTTCGGCCGACCTGGCCTCAACGCCCTCTGAGCTGTAGTATCGACCTACCATTTGAAGTTGAAATTTTCTACTAGCCAGGGGGTCGGAGAAGTCATGGGAGATCAAGCCCTGGCAAGACATTGCTACAACATAGCCTTCAGAGAAAGGGACAGTCCGACCCCTGTCCGATTGATGGATTGGACACTCGTGATGATCTTGCTGAAGAAAGGGGTGAGCCAATTGAAGATCTTATCTCAATTCCTTTGAATGATGGGATGAAGAGCACGTGGTGAAGTTCGGCTCCAACTTAGGGTAAGAGGTGCGGACACAGCTTATCAACTTTTTACAAAAGAATGCGGACGTTTTCGCTTGGGCTCCAGCGAACATGCCAGGGATCGATGCTGAAATTATGGAACACCGTCTGGCTGTTGATCCCGAACACCAGCCGATGAAGGAAAAAGTTTGAAGTCATGCACCAGAAAGGCAAATGGCAATAGCTGAGGAAGTTGATAAACTCCTGAAAGTCGGGTTCATCAAAGAGGTCAACTATCCGAGCTGGGTTTCCAATGTGGTCTTGGTTAAGAAGGCAAACGGTAAATGGAGGATGTGCATAGACTTCAAAAAGCTAAATAAAGCCTGCCCAAAGGACAGTTATCCTTTGCTCAGAATCAACCAATTGGTGGATGCAACCTCGGGCCACGAGCTTCTCACTTTCATGGATGCATTCTCCGGCTACAATCAAATTCGGATGGCGTCAGAGGATGAAGAAAAAACTGCTTTTATTACTAACCGTGACCTTTATTGTTACAGGGACATGCCTTTTGGCCTCAAAAATGCAGGAGCGACCTATCAACGGTTGGTAAATAAGATCTTCAGAGAGCAGATCGACTGCAACATGGAGGTCTACATGGACGATATGCTCGTAAAAAGAAAATCCTTGATGAACCACATCGCCGACCTTAAGGAGACCTTCAGCACCCTCTGAAAATACAAGATGAAGCTGAACCCAGCCAAGTGCACTTTTGGAGTAACCTCAAAAAAATTCCTGGACTTTATGGTATCGGGGCGTGGGATCGAAGTAAATCCAGAAAAGATTCACACCATTCAGGAAATGACCATCCCAAAGTCAATAAAGGAAGTTCAGCGCCTTATTGGGAGAGTAGCAGCCCTAAATCGCTTCGTCTCAAGATCGGCCGAGCGGTGCCTGCCTTTCTTTCAGACTCTCAAGCAGCCGAAAAACTTCTGTTGGACCTCTGGATGTCAGCAAGCATTTGAAGAGCTGAAGAACTACCTCGGCTCATCTCCACTATTGGCAAAGCCCAAGCCTAGAGAGGAGTTGTTCCTGTACCTGACGGTCTCCCCTGTGGCCCTTGCAGCAGTTCTGATTAAGGAAGAAGCAAAAATTCAACGGTCGATCTACTACATAAGCTGAGTATTGAGAGACAACGAAACCAGGTATACTAAGTTAGAGAAACTAACTTACGCCTTGTTGGTTGCAGCTCGGAGGCTCCGACCTTACTTTCAGGGACACACCATAATACTTCTCACCGACCAGTCGATCAAGGCAGTTTTGCATCGAGCGGACGCCTTTGGAAGGATAGCGAAGTGGGCAGTCGAGCTCACAGAGTTCGACATCGACTATCGACCTCGATCGATAATAAAAGCCCAGATATTAGCAGACTTTGTGGTGGAATGCACTATCCCGGAAGAGGCCAAACTTGGATGAGATGAAGCCGACAACCCAGGGCTCCAGTCGAACTCCCCTGAAGAAAGAATAGATCTCCCTGATGGTTTTTGGGCCCTTTACATGGATGGTTCTTCCAACATGTCAGGCGCAGGCGTGGGCCTGGTCTTGGTCAATCCAGATGGAATTATCGCGGAGTATGCGCTGCGCTTCGAATTCTCTGCGATAAATAACGAAGCAGAATACGAAGCTCTGATTGCGGGACTAAGGATCGCCAAAGAGTTAGAAGTAGATCGGCTTCAAGCCTACAGTGACTCCCAATTAGTAGTGGGATAGGTCAACAAAAATTATGAAGCTCGAGAAGACAGTATGGCCAAGTATCAAGAAAAGGTAAGGGAGATCATCCCTACCTTCGGTGGCTTTAATATCAGGCAGATCCCAAGAGCAGAAAATACCAGGGCTGACCTTCTCTCCAAGTTGGCTATACTGGCCCCGACCGAACTGCCTAGGAAAGTCTTCTTCAAAGTTTTGAAGCACCCAAGTACGGAAGAATCACAGCTTGTGATGGAGATCAGCCATGAACCCAGTTGGATCGACCCACTGGTTGCATACCTCAAGGATGGGGTTCTTCCTCCTGATGCAAAAGAAACTCGGAAGCTTAGGAACCATGCCTCCCGATATATCCTTTACGAAGGCAAGCTATACAAGAAGTCATACTCTTTGCCCCTTCTGAAATGCCTCCGACCTTCTGAAGCCAACTTCACCTTGAGGGAGGTACATGAGGGAGTCTGTGGAAGTCACCTGGGGGCCAGATCTTTATCCCACAAACTGCTCCGATAAGGCTATTACTGGCCTACCATGTACCACGACTCCATCGAATATGTCAGAAGGTGTGATCGGTGTCAGAGATATGCAAATATTCAGAGGCAACCTGCCTCCGAGCTTACACCATTGAGTGCCCCATGGCTGTTTGCGCAATGGGGGATGGATATCTTCGAACCTTTTCCTATGGCATCCAAGCAGCGGAAGTTCCTCTTGGTGGCAATAGACTATTTCACCAAGTGGGTCGAAGCTGAGCCTTTGGCAAAAATCACAAAAGCTAAAGTGCAGGATTTCATCTGGAAGTCAATTGTCTGTAGGTTTGGCCTACCCAGAACCCTCATTACTGATAATGGGCGGCAATTTACTGGAGCAGGGTTTGCTGAATTTTGTGAGGACCTAAATATCTCTCATAACTTCACTTCGATAGCCCATCCGCAGGCAAACGACGAGGCCGAGGTGACTAACAGGACTCTGTTGCAAGGAATCAAGGTGAGACTTGAAAAAGCAAAGGAAACTTGGGCAGATGAGCTTTATCATGTGCTGTGGGCATACCGAACTACCCAGAGATTGCCCACGGGGGAGATCCCCTTTGCCTTGACCTTCGGGACAGAGGTCGTGATCTCGATTGAACTCAAGCTCCCATCGACGTGAGTTATGGCATTCGACGATCAGCGCAACCCACAGGATCTCAAGGCCAACCTTGACTTGTTAGAAGAAAAGCGGGAGACAGCTCAAGTTCGCATGGCGGCTTACAAGTAGAAAGTAGCTTGCTACTATAATTTTGGGTCAAAAGCAAAGCTTTCAAAGCGGGGGACCTGGTACTTCGACGAGCTGCTGTCTCACAACCTCAGAATCAAGAGAAACTTGCCCTCGAACTGGGAAGGCCCATATGAAGTTGAGGTTGTTCGGTTCGGAACATACTATCTAAAAGAGCTTGGGGGAGTGGAGCTTCCGCGACTATGGAATTCAAAAAATCTACAGATGTATTACCAATAACTTTGCCTTCAATAAAAGTTTTATATTTGCATATTTATCCTTTTAGCATGAGCTTATAATGATAGAAAGTAACTCTCTCATTCAGTCGAAATTAAGCGTGTTAGGAATAGGAGGAGAACCTCGTCCTAACATGAGCAAAGTCGAAGGCCCAGTTACTTAAAGATCGGATGGAGGGAGAGGCCCTCGCAACGGCCCTTATGTGCCCCCACAGCCTTGTTAGGAACAGGAGGAGAACCTCGTCCTAACATGAGCAAAGTCGAAGACCTGATTACTTAAAGACTGGATGGGGGGAGAGACCCTTGCAACGGCCCTTATGTGCCCCCACAGCCTTGTTAGGAACAGGAGGAGAACCTCATCCTAACATGAGCAAAGTCGAAGGCCTGGTTACTTAGAGACCGAATGGGGGGAGAGGCCCTTGCAACGGCCCTTATGTGCCCCCACAGCCTTATTAGGAACAGGAGGAGAACCTCATCCTAACATGAGCAAAGTCGAAGGACTGGTTACTTAGTGACTGGATGGGGGGAGAGGCCCTTGCAACGGCCCTTATGTGCCCCCACAGCCTTGTTAGGAATAGGAGAAGAACCTCATCCTAACATGAGCAATGTCGAAGGCCCGGTTACTCAAAGACCGGATGGGGGGAGAGGCCCTCGCAACGACCCTTACATGCCCCACAGCCCTATTAGGAACAGAAGGAGAACCTCATCCTAACATGAGCTGAAACTGGTTGTCAGGAATAAGAAGAGAACCTCATCCTGACACAAACAAAGACCCAATCGATCAAGACCAGACAAAGAGGGAAGCCTCTTTAACAGCCCCTCTATGCTCTCACGACCCCGTTAAGAGCAGAGGAAAAACTCTCACTTGAACACAAAAAAAAAAAGGAGAGATGAAAAGGGAAAGCGACGAACTACACCAGCGATAAGTGAAAAATAAACTACATCGAAGATCCGAGGGACCTCGTCTCAATAAGGAAGGATACTCCTATCAAAAATCCCTCAGCCACTAAAAGGGAACTCGACACAGGCTGAGGAGAAATCGACTTCCTCAAAGTAATGAGAAGTTCGGATCCCCAAGCTCGAGCATCGGGAGGAAGCGTCAAACTCAAATGGCCTCGAAAAAACCTACGGTCACGAACAAAAAAGGCAAATCAATGCGATGATGATCGGAACCTTCAAACAACATCGGCATCGAACAAGACAAAAGATAAAAGAAGTTCGATAAACAACGACTCAAAACAAGAATAGACGAGGAATCACAAACAACGTCGGTGCCAAACAAGACGGAAGACAAAAGAAGTTTGGCAAATAACAATTTAATACAAGAATGGACAAGGTAATGAAAAATTTTCTTTTCATTTCATTAGTGAAGTATACATTACAAAGCCTTGAAGGCCAAAGAGAGAAACAACAAGAAAGAAAAGGAATACAAGGCGAAAGATCTCCAAGGAAGCTCGGTACCATCAGACTTCGAACTCTCGATTTCAACCATCGTCGAGGATTGCTTTAAGTACCCAACTTCCTCTTCCAACCCCCCTTTGAATTAACAATTACTCTAGCATTATCTTCGAAGTACATGTAGACGTCGTCCTTTTTGCGCCATGGCTTCCGCTGCCTCACAATGACGGCGGGCATGACCTTCTTCCTGAGATCGGGTTTCCCCTTCTTTCTGACTTCTTCTTCCAGTCCCCCTTTGGCTTTTCCCCTCCATAGGATCGAAAAGTACTCACGCTCGAGGATGTGTCACAAATGCGGGCTCTGGGTGATCAAGACGAAATGCGGTCGGATCTGTCTCTTCTACCCTTGCCTTCTTCGCCAACCCAGAAGCTGCCGCGCCTTCCCTCTTGTGGGCTTTGAGACTCTTGGCTGACATCCAAGCTGCATCCGCATCCATATCGGCAATGAAGGAGGGACCGAAGGAACTTCCGTGCAAAGTGAGATCCCCGAAGGGGGGAGGCGAGTTTAAATAGGCGACGGGGTCTGGTGCAATAATGACTGCAGGACTCCTCTGGCCAGTCTATAACCGCCGCGTGGCCCACTCACTGTGGCAAGCAGCTGGAGGTGGCCGACAGTTGGTAAAACCATTATTGCACTGTACCTGGGGCAGTTCTCTAGTGAGAATTCCAAAAAGAAAAAATCTTTTTCGAAGAGGCTCCAGTACCAGCGTGCTGAACATCAATATATTTGGCAACCATCGAGTGCAAAAATCGAGGAGGGCAACTTCGATCGTGAGAATTTCTCTGTACTTCCTTCATTCGAAATCCAAACTCGAAAGTAGGGGGACTGGTGTTGGATATAAAAGACCTCCCGACCGAAGTTTGTAAAAGACCGACCTTTTAGGGCTTTTCGGCTTCCGACCTTGTGTAGCATCTCTCTGAACCCCCTCGACTGTCCGAGCTTCCGGACTTCTTCGACAATGAGCTTCTCTATCCATCTACCAGGCTGCTCCAAAGGCTCTCTAGGCCTCACTATCAGCGGACCTTCTACAGTGATCAACTATTCTCCAAACTTCTTCCAGACTTCGTCAATATTCGAGCTTCTTCGACAACGAGATTTCTATAGTAATCAGACTCCATCCAAGTTTCTACAATGATCAACCACCTTCAGGATTTCAATCGAGCTCCTGTGAGAGTCGAACTTCTACTACGAGTGATCTACTCCAAACTCCTACAGCGGGCGGTCTACCTCGGATATCTACTGTAAGCAAATTCCATTCGGGCCTCTACTGTAAACACATTTCTTCCGAACTTCTATTACAGGTAGACTTCAGTCGAGCTTCTTCGTAGCCGGATCCCAGATGAGCTTCTACAATGGGATAAGACCCACCGGCCAGGTCGCTACTCCGAGCTCTCATGACAACCGACCTTCGATCGAGCTTCTACAATAAGCGATCTCCTTTCAGCCTTCTACAAGAACCAGACTCCATCCGAACTTCCATAGCAGATGGATATCGGACGAGCTTCTAGACGGACGGACTCCAGCAGCTGGATTTCTACAACGATCGATCGCCTTCGGTGTTTAGCGAACCTCTCCAATGCCATCTGAAGTCCATCGCTGGCTGACCCTCCGTCAGATTCTTCATGAAACCAGACTTCTCTAGCGGATAATTTTCAGACGAGCTTCCACATCAGGCAAATTCCAAACGGACTTCTCTAGCAATCAGACTCCTACCGGACTTCACCAATGAAAAGTCTCCATTCGAGCTTCTACAGCAGATGACTCTCGCTTGTGGCATCAGCGCCTGAGACTCCGACAACAGTAGACTCGTCAGCAGCCTCAGAAACATCCGAGCTTCTCCTAGATCGATAGGATAGAGAGCCATTCTGCTCCATCAGACATCCCAATGAGCTCCAATCGATAGATCCGAACTCTCCAGCAAGTCACGACAACGACCACTACCCTACTCCACTCTCTGCAATGAATTTTGCGTGGCTCCACCACTCTCTGGCGAGTTGTGACAATGAACACCACTCCACTTTTCGTAACAAACTCCACGTGGCCCTGAATGACCCCTGACGCCACTACTCTCTATAACAAACTCCGCACGGCTCTGAACGGCCCACTACCAGGCGGTTACAGACGTCGCTGTCAATCGATTATGCTCTCCATCTATAAAAAGAGACTCCCAGATACGTTCTTCTTTAAGCTCTAAACTCTATCTCAAAACTCTGCTAAAATTTTCACTTGAGCACTCCATTTCTGTTGAGGCAGAGTATTGACTTGAGCGTCGGAGGGTCTTGCCGGAGCACCCCCAACTTCGATTTAGACTTCTCTTGCAGGTCCCGACGGTGATAGCGGTCATCTCAACTCCAGCAACTCCGGCTTCGACGAATTCTGCACCAATAGTATGCTATGACATGTACGAGGCTGGATGTGGCCTATTCACTAGGGGTAGTGAATAGGTACCAATCGGATCAAAGTGAGAAGTATTGAAAGATTACAAAAATAATTCTTAAGTATTTGAGAAATACTAAAGACTAATGGCTTATCTATAGAGACACTGATCTAAAACTTGTGGGATATACTGATTTTAATTTTAGTTAGATTGTGATGACAGCAGAAACGTATTGGGCTACGTATTTACTTTGAATGGAGGAACTGTTTGTTGGAAGAGTTTCAAGCAACATACTATGATCGATTCTATTTGTGAAGTAGAATACATTGCTACATCGGATGCTGCTTGTTTTGCACCGCTATCACCTGATATGGGAGATCGTGAACCGTGATGACGTCAAACTTCAGAAGATCAACATAATGGAGAACCTAGCCGACCCCTTCACTAAAGCTCTCAGGATCAAAGAGTTTGATGACTTTAAATGGAAGATGGGTATAAGATACTGCCCTAATTGGCTTTAGTCTAAGTGGAAGTTGTTGAAAATTATATCCTAAAATCAATCATATGATGATTGAGTTCATCCTTATATATGAATTATTGATTATTGCATAAAAATTATTCTGATATTTTTTATCACAAAGTGACATATTTCTTGAACTCTTGTGTTGTGATAAAGTCCTTAGAATTATGTTAGTATATGATAAAGAGAGAATTTATCGTATAGTTCTTAAACATGTTCGCGATCAAATGATACATCATTACAGAATGATGACGTTTATCGAGTGAAGGTCATTGTGTGCTATATAGGTTGGTTGTCTTCTTAACCAAAGAGTGTGGTGACACTGGTATGGCATACAGGTGAGATATAGGGGTACATCATCGCTAAACAAGTGACTCACCTGTTGAGTGTTCTGTTGTCAAGAGCTGCTCACAAAACACATGGATATAAGTGTCCTTCAGATCTGAGATCACCATAATGACTTGCAAGCAACTCACTGTGCTTTGGTATTAGACTATCTGGATTTCTAATGCAGTAATGTAAGGCTATTGGGTACAGTCAAGTACTTGCGAAGTCTATATGTGGATCAAGATGAGATTGATCCCTCCAGATTATTGGAGTTGATGTATCGCTATATTTCAATTTAGCAAAGCTTCGGCCAGGATAATCTATAAGATGGATTTGAAAGGTTGAAATACAATACGGATGAAGCAATCTCGGTTGACAGTTAACCTGAGACCATCCTAGAGCATTCAGGGTCAAAAGGATGAATTATGTAGTAACTATGTGTATGAGTTTTGAAATATTCTTTTACGATAATTTAACCTATCTGGATGTCAAAAATCATTGCTAAATGATATCTCAATTAGTGTAGAAATTGGTTCCTGTGCAATCGGCTTAATGTTTGAACCTATGGAGTCACGCACACAAGTCAGATAAAGTAGAAAGAAATTGGCCTATATTTGTATGTCTAATTTAGAAGTACTTAACTTGATTGAATATATAAGCTAGCTTAATTGAGAATTAAGTTATGGGTCAAATGGATTGAAGAGTTGATTATGTCTAGCTAGCACTATACATGAGGTTCAGGTTTAATTTCGGGGATGAATAGCTTCTGATCTATGATCCATAGAGCATATAAAATATTAAATTTAAGTATTGATTAATTTTAAATTAAATTTGAATTAATTAGTCTTAAATTAGATTCAAAATCTAAGTTAGACTTGATACCAAAGTCCTAAAGAGTTTGAGATTGACAGCCTTTCAAAATTATTTCGAATTGGATTCGAATTGGATCTATTTTGGATGAGATATGAGTATTTTCACTTGCATTGAGATTCCCCTCTCATGAAGGATGACCAAAATCTAGTTTGATGCTTATTTGGGGTGTCCCAACTGGGTGTGAGAGTGGGTGCAAAGTGGATGTCATAAGTGATGGCAAGTCTATCTCATGTAGAAATTCTTTCTTCATGAGTATTGGATCAATTCAAATTAGATTTGAGTAAGGAGTCCTACTCTCATTGGGTTATGAGAATTATCTATAAATAGAGAGGGTCACTACCTATAGATGCATGGAAAATAAATTAGATTGAGAGAAGAGAGCAAGAGAGAGAGAGGCATGTAAGAAGAGAGGTCCTTAATCTTCTCCTACATCTCTCCCTTTGTTGCTGCCTCCTCTCCTTGGGCATGGATCCTTCTTGGGTGTCCCATCTACTAATATGAAATATCACACCAGCACATCTCCTTTCTCATTTGGTTGGCTTACGAAGGCAATTAGATTGGAGTTCATCCCGCTTTCCTGTGGTGTCTGGCGTGCATGCGAAGTAGAGGATCTGCATATCCAGGCCTCTGTGAAGGTTTAATCCAGATAAATTAAGATTTGATCTCTAGTTTCACTACTAATCAGGTAAGAATTTGATCTTTAATCATGTAGATGAATAAAAAAATTTTTAGATGCAATTTGGGCAATCAGAGAAGAAATAGTTTCTTTCCCTTCAAGTAGAGATTGGTGGGGGTCCCCCTGTTGCTCTTCTTAGACACCAATAAATTCACCAGATTAGTGAACAAAATTAATTAAATTACCATCTTTCAATTACTTATCTTAGACATTAATTGGTTAATTAATCCGAATAAGTTAGCTTAGGTGAATCAGATTCGAACCATAGAGCCGAATTAGGTCCTTAGGTTAATCGATTCTATATATAGGTGTCAATCGATTTGATCAATAATAATTATATGATCTTAAGCTCTATTGATCTCACCCTAATCAATACTTGATTTGGTTTGGTCAACTGTTAAATCAATTTAGATCCAATATGATCACATCAAAAATCCTAGATGTAATCTAATTACATGACCTAATTTGATCTACCCATGATCAATCCTTTATGCATAAACACTAATTTCAGATCTTAAATCAAAATTTTTAGATCTAAATTTTTCATATGAAAAGTATATTTTAATCTTGAAATAATTTTCAGATCATACATACAAACATATATCATATACATGAATAAGTACAGATCATAGAAATAAATTTCAGTCCTAAACATGCATTCATATAGCATATATACGAATCAAAATAGATCTCAAAACACTTTTCAGATCTAACTAACCAAACATATATCACATATATGTTGAAAAAATTAGATCTAAAATTCTATTTAATTAAAAATTTTAGCATCATTCTAGGACAACCATTCAGCATAACAAGTTATGCTAGGACAACCTTATATCAGAATGACATCAAAAACTTTTAGATCTGAAATTTTTCTTTACAGATTTCAAATCTAAATCCTAATCTCATACATATAATGTGGCTCTAATACTATTATTGAAGTTTTATGATTTCATACATATAAAATTTTTTGAAATAAGTATGCAGTGAAATTTAAAAATTTCAGATTAAATCTAATTTAATCTAAGTATGCATAAGATCAAATCTTAAAATCATAAACAGGATCAACATATGTGAGATAGAATTCAAATATAGAAATCAAATAGAGAAAAATAAATAAACTTTTTACCTTGGCATGGATCAATCTTCATCGCGAACTGATAATCATGGATATCTTCTGAAGGTCTCTTGAAGCCGTACAATTATTCGGCCTCTACAAATATCCACACGAGGCTTCGATTTGATTAGAAGCTTATTGATCTCACTGAGGTGCTAGTTCTCTTATAGAGATCGCATCTTGATAGTTAAAAAAAATTTTTTCTCTCAAGACACTCTTAGAGAATAAGAAGAGAATATAAGGATGTTGATTTCTACGCTAGAGATAATGACAAGAACCCTTTCTTCTCCTTTCTTCCAATAACCCATGCACCAAATTTGTACGATAGAGATGTAAAATTTTTTTTTAACTTTTGGATAAAGAGGAGAGGAGAAATCATGTCCAAACTAGAACAAAATATGGGAGAGAAGGTGTCCAACAACCAATCTTTGGTTGTTTGTAATAAAGAAGAGATATACATCAACTTACCTCATGCCTAGATGCATCACACCATCCCTCTCTCTCCCTTGATTTTCCATGAACAAAATCCTTTAATTTTTAGCATCAAACCTGATCTCTATTAGCTCCTAAAATCATCCCATAAGACCATGTTTAAATAGGCAAAGAGGAGTTTGAATTTGGGTAGGAGATAAGAGTCCAATTAGCCTTGGACTCTCTTTTTATTATGTCGCCCACCTAATTTTTGTTTGTGCCTAGATATCACATGAAAATAAGAGAGTTTCCCATTGTTCTTACATGCTAAAAACTCATGCAAAAAAGAGAAAAAATAGGCACCCAAAATCTGATGGCGTGGGACCTTGGTTGGCACATGGAAAGAAAGAGTTTAATGCACATGGGACTCTTATTTAGATAGCTAATTTAAACCAATTTAAACTCTAATCAATTTTAATCATATTAAAAATTGATTAGACCTAAATAGATAAAAATTCAAATTTGATTTAGAGTCCAAACTATTTAGATTAGATTTCTCCTAATTAGAGAAGGAGTCTTAGTCCTTTTGGACTCTCTCTTGGTGCTTGAGTCAAACTCAATTTAATCCTAATCCAATTAGGATTTGGTGCACCTATGAAGAGAAAAATTCTTAGTCCAAATAAAAATTCAAACACTCTTGTTTAGATCCTAGTCTAATTAAAAATTAAGTCAAACTCAAATCTTAATTCAATAAGAAATCATTCTCTCATGCAATTTGATTATCTCATAACCTAATTAGGCTTGATCAAATCAAACCTATGTCATGTAAAATTAAATCTAATTTAATTAGATTTGATACAAGCTCTATAGCTCAATCAAATTGAGTCAATTAGTAATCTAATTACTAATTAATCCTCCTATAACTCACTAACTCTTTAGCAAGTTATTTAATTACAACTTTTGTATTGGATTAATTATCAATCAAATTGATAATCAAATCCTGTCACAATTCATAATCATAATTCAACCATCTGATCAGTCGAAAGTTTCTTTGTGTGTGACCCCATAGGTTCTATTCTATCTAGTAGTGAGATATATTGTGATCCCTATCACAATATCATTGAAACTCTTTTCAATGGGTTGGAACCATTCCAACTCTGCCCACCAAAGATCATCGATCATCAAGATAATACTCGTGGGTCTCACAATCCACTAGTGACACCTAGCAGTATGTAGTGACAATTCTATAAAATAAAAAATAATAAACCTCTAGGTGCAGTTAATGTATGATATAATCTCTCTATCATGAGTCTCAATTAGATGGCAGGTCATGGATGAATCGTCAAACTTCATCATCGATCATATGATAGATTCAATCAGCTCGAGTCCATATATGATTCTCATAAAAAAAAAATTTCATTAATCACATTGCTATGGTCATAGACTTAAAGACTCAGCTTCTTAAATCCCATAGGACTACTTCCTTCTGCTAGGATCGATAGATCCCATTTAGGTGCACACCCTACTCCTACAATGGACCAACTATCACCAACATCCACTACAAGGGCTCATTGAGATCCATATTTATGTGTCAGTTAAACTTCAGCAGCCTTACTGCGAGCAACTATAGCACTGTAGGTCAAAAGACTAGTCATACAACTACAGCATCGAGAAAATCACTAACGAGTGAGCAGACATCCATATGACTTCTCGTGTGTTCATTAATCATACTGAATAGTCATAGACTTAAAGACTCAGCTTCTTAAATCCCATAAGACTACTTTTTTCTGCTAGGATCCATAGATTCCATCTAGGTGCACACCCTACTCCTGTAATGGATCAATTATCGCCAACATCCTCTACAAGGACTCATTGAGATCTATGTTTATGTGTCAGTCAAACTTCAGCAGCCTTACTGAGAGCAGCTATAGCACTGTAGGTTAAAAGATCAGTCATACAACTACAGCATCGAGAAAGTCACTAACGAGTGAGCAGACATCCATGTGACTTCTCATGTTGGTCACGCTCAGTGCTAGTTATTTTCTAATAACCACCTGCACGTTCGCTCCAGTATCACTACACTGCAGACTCGAGACTCATCTGTCCGAAGAAAGTGATCTGTATACTAGTCTATCCAGATCAATCACCATCCCCATGATGATCCTATGACCAGGAGCAATTTAGGAATTAATCATTAATGACATATGTCTCAAATTCTCAACTCTATGAGAATATGTGTCATCATCTTGTTAATCGCTTGGATAATTCATGGACATATAAAATATGAATGGTAATATAAATGCCTATTAAGTATAAAATCATGTCCTAAAAATATGATATGCATCAGCCAAGATTGGCTTCTAGGGCATACATCCAACACCATCGATGATGTGCACCTCATGTAACAGTTATTGCTAACATGCACACCAATGCGAGGACAACTCTTTATTTAGATGTTTCTTTAAGCATATTGCAACAACTTGATCTCTAAGTCATGTGGGCTCACCTAACAGTTATTGACCACACTCCTTAGTTAAGCCCGATCGATCATTCACAAGCAAGTGCAAAGTCATCATTGGATTCCTCACCTAACAGTTATTGGGCCCAACGCTATCTTTACTCTGGAGCAACTCTTTGCTAATAGAGTAATTGTGTGTTCCTGATACAACTGAACCACTATGACCAGTTATGAACAATCAACACCGGTAGCATGCACACACATCTACAATGGTGGAAGACCATTGGACTTAATATTTATGAAAATATTTGGACTTACGTCTCATCTAATTAATCATCACATGATTGATCTAATTGATATGGGGTAAATCAAACTGCCAAGCAACCACATTTGAGACTCAATCTTTCGAATTGATCAGGTAAGTCGAGATCGATGGGAATCCTCTCGTTGCTTTTCTTAGATACCAATAAATTGGTCAGTTCAGTAAAAGAAATTAATTTAAAAACTATCTTTCAATTATTTATCTTAGATACTAACTGGTCAATTGGTCTGAATAGGTTAGCTTAGGCGAATCAAGTTCGAGCCATAGAACCGAATTAGATCTTTAGGTTAATCGATTCTATATACAGGTGTTAATTGATTCGATCAACAATGATTGTATGATTTTAAGCTCTATTGACCTAATCCAAATCAACACTTGACTTGATTTAATCAACTGCTAAATCAATTTTGACCCATTATGATCAAATCAAAAATTCTAGGTGTAATCCAATTACATGACCTAATTTGATCTACCCATAACCAATCCCTCATGCACAAATATTAATTTTAGATCTAAATTCTTTACATAAAAAGTAAGTTTTAATCTCAAAATAATTTTTTAAATCATACATACAATCATATATCACATACATAAACAAAATTCAGATCATAAAAACTAATTTTAGACTGAAACATACTTTCATATATCATATATACAAATCAAAATAGATTTTGTTGGTGCAAAAATCTGCTTGCACCGGAGAAGCTGGAGTCAGGGAAGTCGCGGTCGCCATCGGGACCTGCAAAGGAAGTCTAAACCGGAGGTGGGGTTGCTCCGGCAAGACCCTCCGACGCTCAAGTCAGTTCTCTACCTCAACAAGAATGGAGTGCTCGAATAAAGAATTTAGCAGAGTTTTGAGATAAGAAATGAGCTTATAGAATAACGTATCTGGGTCTCCCTTTTATAGGCGGAGGAGGCAACGGATTGATGATGACGTTTGTAACCGTCTGGCAGTGGGCTGCCCAGGGTCAGGCGGAGTTTGCTGCGAAGAGTAGTGGAACGGACCCATGGCTATTGCTGGGGCGTGCCACATGGAGTCTGCCGCGTGAAGTGGGGCGGCGTTTGTCGTCGTGACTTGCCAGTGGATGGGAGAATCGTGCGGTATCCGTTGCAGGAGGTGGAGCAGGATCGCGGCCGTTTATCATAGCCTGTCAGGTAGTAATGGAGCCGCGTGGGATCCGTCGTAGGGAGTGGAGCAGTGCTGCGATCGTTACTGCGGCCTGTCAGGGAGTGGTGGAGCTGCGCGAAATCCGCCACAGGAAGTGTAGCAGAATCGTGGCCGTGATTGTGGCCTGGGAGTGCAGATCTGTCGGCTGAAGTTCGGCAGTGGTCGGAGTCTGCCCCCACATAGGGGTCCGGGCGGAGTCCTCCTTGCGGTTGGGGTGGTGGGTGGAGCCTGGCTCTCGTGGGAGTCTGGGTGGAATACCCTGCAATCAAAATTAGATGCAAAGTCTGGCTCCCGTAGGAGTCCGGACAAGGCTTACCGGCAGCTGATGCTGAGGATGGATCCCGGCTCCCATAGGAGTCCGGGCGGAGTCCGCTTGCGGTTGAAGTTGTCGGCGGAGTCCGACTCCCGTAGGAGTCCGGACGAAGTCTGCCTGCAGCCGTTGGAGTTGAGGATGAAGCCCGGCTCCCGTAGGAGTCCGGGCGGAGTCTTCCTTCAATTAAAGTCAAAGATGAAGTCTTGCTCCCGTAGGAGTCCGGACGAGGCTTACCAGCGGTTGATGTTGAGGACGGAGCCCAGCTCCCGTAGGAGTCCGGGCGGAGTCTACTTGCGGTTGAAGTTGTCGGCGGAGTCCGGCTCCCGTAGGAGTCCGGACGAAGTCTGCTCGTAGCTGTTGGAGTTGAGGATGAAGCCCAGCTCCCGTAGGAGTCCGGGCAGAGTCTCCTGCAATTAAAGTCAAAGGGGAGGTCCGGCTCCCGTAGGAGTCCGGACGAGGCTTACCAGCGGTTGATGTTGAGGATGGAGCCCGGCTCCCGTAGGAGTCTGGGCGGAGTCTACTTGCGGTTGAAGTTGTCGGCGGAGTCCGGCTCCCGTAGGAGTCCGGACAAAATCTGCTCGTAGCTGTTGGAGTTGAGGATGAAGCCCGACTCCCGTAGGAGTCCAGGCGGAGTCTCCTGCAATTAAAGTCAAAGGGTAGGTCCGGCTCCTGTAGGAGTCCGGACGAGGCTTACCAGCGGTTGATGTTGAGGACAGAGCCTGGCTCCCGTAGGAGTCCGGGCGGAGTCTACTTGCGGTTGAAGTTGTCGGTGGTGTCCAGCTCCCGTAGGAGT
The DNA here is from genome assembly GCF_000442705.2 of Elaeis guineensis. Taxonomy (NCBI): domain Eukaryota; kingdom Viridiplantae; phylum Streptophyta; class Magnoliopsida; order Arecales; family Arecaceae; genus Elaeis; species Elaeis guineensis. The sequence continues at coordinate 36,137,525 of NC_026003.2, read as the reverse complement.
CCGGACGAAGTCTGCTCGTAGCTGTTGGAGTTGAAGATGAAGCCCAGCTCCCGTAGGAGTCTGGGCGGAGTCTGCTCGCTGTTGAAATTGTCGGTGACGGAGCCCGGCTCCCGTAGGAGTCCGGGCTGAGTTGTCATGTAGTTGATTCCGCTGAGGACTTTGGCTGTGGGTATTTTATACCCAATACCAGTCCCCCTACTTCCGAGTTTGAATTTCAAACGAAGGAAGTACAGAGAGAGAGATGGGCACAGCCGAAACCGTCCCTTCGAATCCTGCGCACTGTCGCCTCCAGATATTTTGGCATTAAATGTGCGCATGCCGGAGTCTTTTCGAATTGGAGCGGTATGAGGGGACGCTTCGAAATTCCCGTAGGTACACTGGTCTAGGTACGGCACAATTATAATCCTGCCAACCGTCAGCCGCTTTTAGCCGCCTGCCAGGGAGAGTGGGACACGTGTCGGATGCAGACTGGCCTGGGGGGATTCGCGATCATTATGATGTCGGATCCCAGGGTCTATTTAAACCCGTCTTCCCACTTTTAGGCATCCTACTCCGTTCCTGAGTTCTCACCAGTGTCTGTCTTCTCTTCGAGAGCCCTGCTTCAGTGAGCGTCTTCTCGAGCCGTAGGCGTCTCCTGTTTTTCGTCCCTCAGATCCCTCAGAGTGATATAGGTTAGTGCCAACCTTCTTCTCACCGCCTAGGAGCTTCTTTTCTTGTCATTACTTTTGTGCATCCCTCCGAGTAAGCCTGTGGTCTCTCGTTCCCCCTTCTGTCCGCCCTCTTAGGGTCCTTTAGAGTTCCCCTTTGAAACTACTCAAAATGTCTTCTGGCTCTTCTGCTCCCAGCAGTTTCGAGAGTTCTTCTGCTTCAAACCCCCAGGTCCCCATCTCTGTGGATGAACCCACGTCTGGGGCTGGGCTCCACCCAATTTTCGCACCGGGTGTCATTCCATGTTCCTTGACTTCGGAGGAACTCCTTCTGATAAGGGTTCAGTATGGAGTTCCTCCGGAGTACGACCTGGAGCTGCCAGGCCCCTCTGACCGAGCCAGCACTCCCCCTCCCGGTCGCTTTTGTTTGTACCAGGAAGCATTTCGTGCCGGACTCTGGCTTCCGCTTCCTTCTTTTGTTGCTGCCCTCTTCCGCTTCTTGGACATCTCCCTCACTTCCGTGGCCCCGAATTCTTTTAGGTTTTTGATAGGGTTTCTCTCCCTCTGCCACGTAGTCGAGGTTCAGCCGTCTCTCTCCTTGTTTAGGTACTTTTATACCTTCAAGCGCCATCCTTCGGTGAAAGACTGGTGGTACTTCTCCCCCCAGTTCGGTAAGAAGGGGTTCGAGCTCTGCCAAGAGAAGGTGGCCAGGAAATTCCCAGAGCTTGACCTCAACTTCCTGGGCGAGGAGTCTAAAGATGAGGCCGGCCCCTCGTCTGCCGCCACTGCGGTCGCAGCCCCCGCACCGAGTTCTCCACCTCCCGCCCCTGAGGTCTGAGACCTCTGTTCTTGTGCCCTTATTTTGTCACAATTTTTTCTTTCTGTTTGTCTTCAAAATTATTCAATCAATAAAGTCAAATTTCTTGTTGTGGATGGCTTCTCCTTCCCCCTCCTCCTTCTCTCTGCTTTTCTCCTTGCAATGAGTCGTTCTTTGATGCTTTTACCTTTCGATGGCAGTGCCCTGCAGAAGCAGTCCCCTTGCCCCTGGGGGTCCCGCCGAAATCGACAATCCAGCGGTTGAAAAAGGAGGTCCTTCACCTGACGAAGAAGTTGAAGAAGACGGAAGGCGAGCTCCGCAAATCGAGAGAAGGCCATTCTGAAGCCGCCGCTGAGGCCGCCCACTTTCGGAGTCTCCATGTGAAGGCGATCATGGATTACAGCCGGAGGAAGGCGAACTTCGTAAAGGAACTCGAGGAATGCAAGAAGAGCACCAGTGACCGAATTTGGGCCCAGAAAGCCAGGATCAGCGTCCTTAAGGTGGAACTGTCAGCTGTGAAGGGGAAGATCGGCCAGTTGGAAGGAAATTCATCCCGGCTCTTGGCCCAGGTCGATGATGAGCAGAGGTGGTCGTAGAAGGTCTCTGACCTTCAGAAGCAGCTTCAGGACGCCGAGGTGAGCCACGACGTGCAGTGGGCTAGCTGGCGCAAGCAGGTGGAAGAGTATAAAGGAAGATTTCGGACGGTGGCTGACGAAGTCGTCCATCTCCAGGGGCAGCTGGCTAACAGGGCGCAGCTTACTTCCGCCCAAGATTCTGAAGAGCTCCAAGCCCTAAGAGGCACTGTTGAAGGGATTTCTGTCTCCCTCGAGGAGAAGACAGCCGAGCTGCAACAAGTGAAGATCCAACTGGCACTTGAGCGGCGGGCCGTCGCAGACGCAGAGGTGGAGTCTGAAGTTTTGAGGAAGAGGCATCGAGAGGCGGAGGCTGAGAGCCAGCAACTTCATTGGGCACTCCAGGACGCGCTGCGGAAGAGGGAAGAGCTAGAAGGAGAAATAGAGAATCTGAGGCAGTCCTGGTTGAGGGACGGAATAGATAACTCTAGGTCGGAGGGAGCAGGGCCTCCTTAGAGCTCTTTTTGTCTTTCTGTCTTATCATGTAGTTACTTCTTTTTTGTCATTTTGCCCTTCTTTCCTTTGCCTTCCTGGCTTGATAGTGTGTATATCGGAAATGGAATAAAAAGAGCATTTTGTGTTACCTCGTCCGCACGCTGCACTAATATCGCTATCTGCTGAACCTTTCTTGCCATTTGACTCGTCTGATGTAGACGTCATTGGGAGAGGGCTTTTTCCTTTCATCTGATCTTGTTAGCCAGCCAGGTTTCGCCACCATTAACCCTTGCTGCAGAAGTCATGGATGGAGCCCGACTCTCGTAAGAATCCGGCCGAAGTCTTCCTTGGCATCGTGGACGGAACCCGATTCCTGTAGGAGTCTGGGTGAAGTCTTCCTTGTGGGCGGAACCCGGCTCCCGTAGGAGTCCGGGTGAAGTCTTCCTTGTGGGCGGAACCCGGCTCCCGTAGGAGTCCGGGTGAAGTCTTCCTTGCGGGCGGAACCCGGCTCCCATAGGAGTCCGGGTGAAGTCTTCCTTGTGGGCAGAACCCGGCTCCCGTAGGAGTCCGGGTGAAGTCTTCCTTACGGGCGGAACCCGGCTCCCGTAGGAGTCTGGGTGAAGTCTTCCTTGCGGGCGGAACCCGACTCCCATAGGAGTCCGGGTGAAGTCTTCCTTGCGGGCAAAACCCGGCTCCCGTAGGAGTCTGGGTGAAGTCTTCCTTGTGGGCGGAACCCGGCTCCCGTAGGAGTCCGGGTGAAGTCTTCCTTGTGGGTGGAACCCGGCTCCCGTAGGAGTCCGGGTGAAGTCTTCCTTGCGGGTGGAACCCGGCTTCCGTAGGAGTCCGGGTGAAGTCTTCATTGTGGGCGGAACCCGGCTCCCGTAGGAGTCCGGGTGAAGTCTTCCTTGTGGGCGGAACCCGGCTCCCGTAGGAGTCCGGGTGAAGTCTTCCTTGCGGGTGGAACCCAGCTCCCGTAGGAGTCCGGGTGAAGTCTTCCTTGTGGGCGGAATCCGGCTCCCGTAGGAGTCCGGGTGAAGTCTTCCTTGTGGGCAGAACCCGGCTCCCGTAGGAGTCTGGGTGAAGTCTTCCTTGTGGGTGGAACCCGGCTCCCGTAGGAGTCCGGGTGAAGTCTTCCTTGTGGGCGAAACTCGGCTCTCGTAGGAGTCCGGGTGAAGTCTTCCTTTGCGTCGTGGTCGGAACCCGGCTCCCGTAAGAGTCCGGGCCTTCCATTTTGCTCGAGTCGGTGTGAGGTTCTCCTCCCATTTTCGGCTTGGCTGTGAGGGCGCGTTAGGGCGCTGTAAGACCTCTCCCCCCATCCGGTCTAAAAGAACCGGGTCTTCGACTTTGCTCAAGTTAGGGCGAGGTTCTCCTCTTATCCCTAACAGGACTGTGGGGGCGCATTAGGGCGTTGTAAGGCCTCTCTCCCCATTCGGTCTAAAAGAATCGGGTCTTCGACTTTGCTCAAGTTAGGGCGAGGTTCTCCTCCTGTCCCTAACAGGGTTGTGGGGGCGCATTAGGGCGTTGTAAGGCCTCTCCCCCCATCAGGTCTAAAAGAATCGGGTCTTCGACTTTGTTCAAGTTAGGGCGAGGTTCTCCTCCTGTCCCTAACAGGGCTGTGGGGGTGCATTTGGGCACTGTAAGGCCTCTCCCCCCATCCGGTCTAAAAGAACCGGGTCTTTGACTTTGCTCAAGTTAGGGTGAGGTTCTCCTCCTGTCCCTAACAGGGCTGTGGGGGTGCATTAGGGCGCTGTAAGGCCTCTCCCCCCATCCGGTCTAAAAGAACCGGGTCTTCGACTTTGCTCAAGTTAGGGCGAGGTTCTCCTCCTGTCCCTAACAGGGCTGTGGAAGGGCTCTTGGCCGGTCTCCTCTACCCTCAGGCCTGCGGTGGATGAATCTGTCGAGTCGACCTCACCGAATGAGCTCCTCGATCTCGTCCTGGAGCTGGATGGATTCCTCTGTGTCGTGACCGTGGTCGCGGTGGTAGAGGCAGAACTTGTTGGGGTTGCGCTTCCCGGGGTGTGTGCGCATCCTCTCCGGCCTAGGGAGCTGCTCCCTGACCTCCATTAATACCTGGGCCTTCGAGGCGTTGAGGGGGGCGTAGTTGCGGAATCTCCCTGGTGGGGAACCCCGCTGAACCCCGCGGTCCGGGCTTCTCTGCCTGCATGCCCGAGGTGGAGTATGGGCGCGCTTATGTCCAGGAGGGGATCGAGAATGCGGCTGGGCTTCCTTTGGCCTTTTCTCAACTGCGGGCTTACTCGAATCTCTCGCTTGTCGCTCCCTTGCTGTCTCTTCGTCCTTCATTTTGAAGGCTTCTTCCGCTCGGGCGTATCCCTTAGCCCGAGCCAGCAAATCGACAAAATCCCTGGGGTACTTCTTCTCCAGGGAGAACAAAAGATCATTCTTCTGAAGGCCACCTTTCAGGGCGGCCATGGCAACTGATTGGTCCAAGTTTCGGACCTCCAACGTCGCGATGTTGAAACGGTTGACGTAGGCTCGTATGGACTCCCCTTCCCTCTGCTTGATGTTGATGAGGGACTCTGAACCCTTCCGGGGGCGCCGGCTGCTGACAAAATGGGCCACAAATTGGTGGCTCATTTGGTCGAAGGAAAAGATGGTACCTGGCTTCAAAGCCGAGTACCAGTTCCTCATTGCTCCCTTCAAAGTAGACGGGAAAACCCGGCATAAGATGGCGTCAGGAGCACCGTGAAGCAGCATCATCGTCCGGAAGGCCTCCAGATGATCAACCGGGTCCGAAGTCCCATCGTAGCTTTCGAACTGGGGAAGCTTGAAGTTTGGCGGGATCGGTTCCTGCATGATCATTTGGGAGAAGGGAGGGTCAGTACAAATATCCTCACCATAAGCGGGGGGTGCGTGACGGAGTTCTTCAATCCGCCGGTTCATCTCCTGGAGCCTCCGGTCCAGGAAATCCTCTCGACTTTTAGTCTCGAGGGTCCTCTGGCAGAACGGGGGCAGGGATCTTCCAGGGGTGGAGTCGTGGTCCGATTGAGGGCTCTCTACCCTCGGCTTTGTTTTCCCGGGAAGGATGGGGTGGCTGGCCCAGGTGGCCTGCCCCGCCATCGGGTTCTGGCATTCCGGAGATGCCCTTTCCGGATGCACCGACGCCTGCGGTTGCTGCTGCTGCATTGCTTGCACAGCTTCGACGAGGCCTCTGACCTGCTGTGCCAGCAAGTCAAATTGCTCCGTGCCGACCGCCGCCACTGGAGGAGGAGGAGGAGGCTGAGAAACAGGAGGGGAGGCCGGAGCCTGAGATCTAGCTGTGGAGGCCGTGGACCATCGTGTGGACGCCTTGCGTGGAGGCATCGAGTGTGGATCCCGTGGGGGAAAATAAGGAGTGGGTGTCGGAGAGACGATCGGAGGTGGCTCCGTTGAACACTCCTTTAAAAACAAGGGTACTGCGAAGACACAGCCCCTTCCTCTAGCGCCAATCCTGTTGGTGCAAAAATCTGCTTGCGCCGGAGAAGCTGGAGTCAGGGAAGTCGCGGTCGCCGTCGGGACCTGCAAAGGAAGTCTAAACCGGAGGTGGGGTTGCTCCGGCAAGACCCTCCGATGCTCAAGTCAGTTCTCTACCTCAACAAGAATGGAGTGCTCGAACAGAGAATTTAGCAGAGTTTTGAGATAAGAAATGAGCTTATAGAATAACGTATCTGGGTCCCCCTTTTATAGGCGGAGGAGGCAACGGATTGGTGGCGACGTTTGTAACCATCTGGCAGTAGGCTGCCCAGGGTCAGGCGGAGTTTGCTGCGAAGAGTAGTGGAACGGACCCGTGGCTATCGCTGGGGCGTGCCACGTGGAGTCTGCCGTGTGAAGTGGGGCGGTGTTTGTCGTCGTGACTTGCCAGTGGATGGGAGAATCGCGCGGTATCCATTGCAGGAGGTGGAGCAGGATCGCGGCCGTTTATCGTGGCCTGTCAGGTAGTAATGGAGCCGCGTGGGATCCATCGTAGGGAGTGGAGCAGTGCTGCGATCGTTACTGCGGCCTGTCAGGGAGTGGTGGAGCTGCGCGGAATCCGCCGCAGGAAGTGTAGCAGAATCATGGCCGTGATTGTGGCCTGGGAGTGCAGATCTGTCGGCTGAAGTTCGGCAGTGGTCGGAGTCTGCCCCACATAGGGGTCTGGGCGGAGTCCTCCTTGCGGTTGGGGTGGTGGGTGGAGCCCAGCTCCCGTGGGAGTCCGGGTGGAATCCCCTGCAATCAAAATTAGATGCAAAGTCCGGCTCCCGTAGGAGTCCGAACAAGGCTTACCGACAGCTGATGCTGAGGATGGAGCCCGACTCCCATAGGAGTCCGGGCGGAGTCCGCTTGCGGTTGAAGTTGTCAGCGGAGTCCGGCTCCCGTAGGAGTCCGGACGAAGTCTGCCTGCAGCCGTTGGAGTTGAGGATGAAGCTCGGCTCCCGTAGGAGTCTGGGCAGAGTCTTCCTTCAATTAAAGTCAAAGACGAAGTCCGGCTCCCGTAGGAGTCCGGACGAGGCTTACCAGCGGTTGATGTTGAGGATGGAGCCCGGCTCCCATAGGAGTCCGGGCGGAGTCTACTTGCGGTTGAAGTTGTCGGCGGAGTCCGGCTCCCGTAGGAGTCCGGACGAAGTCTGCTCGTAGCTGTTGGAGTTGAGGACGAAACCCGGCTCCCGTAGGAGTCCGGGCGGAGTCTCCTGCAATTAAAGTCAAAGGGGAGGTCCGGCTCCCGTAGGAGTCCGGACGAGGCTTACCAGCGGTTGATGTTGAGGACGGAGCCCGGCTCCCGTAGGAGTCCGGGCGGAGTCTACTTGCGGTTGAAGTTGTCGGCGGAGTCCGGCTCCCGTAGGAGTCCGGACAAAGTCTGCTCGTAGCTGTTGGAGTTGAGGACGAAGCCCGGCTCCTGTAGGAGTCCGGGCGGAGTCTCCTGCAATTAAAGTCAAAGGGGAGGTCCGGCTCCCGTAGGAGTCCGGACGAGGCTTACCAGCGGTTGATGTTGAGGACGGAGCCCGGCTCCTGTAGGAGTCTGGGCGGAGTCTACTTGCGGTTGAAGTTGTCAGCAGAGTCCGGCTCCCGTAGGAGTCCGGACGAAGTCTGCTCGTAGCTGTTGGAGTTGAGGACGAAGCCCGGCTCCCATAGGAGTCCGGACGGAGTCTGCTCGCTGTTGAAATTGTCGGTGACGGAGCCCGGCTCCCGTAGGAGTCCGGGCGGAGTTGTCATGTAGTCGATTCCGCTGAGGACTTCGGCTGTGGGTATTTTATACCCAACAGATTTTAAAACTTTTTTTAGATCTAAACAATAAAACATATATCACATATATGATAAAAAATCAGATCTAAAATTTTATTTTAATAAAAAATATTCAATATCATTCTAAGACAACCATACAGCATAATAGGTCATGCCAGGGCAATCTTATGGCAGAATGATATAAAAAACTTTTAGATCTGAAATTTTTTTTCTATAGATTTTAGATCTAAATCCTAATCTCATGCATATGACATGGCTCTAATACTATTGTTGAGATTTTATGATATCATTCATGTAATTTTTTTTTAAAATAAGTATGCAGTGAAAATTAAAAATTCAGATTCAATCTAATTTAATCTAAGCATACATAAGATTAAATCTTAAAATCATATAATAAGATCTACATATGTGAGATAGGATTCAGATATAAAAATTAAATAGAGAAGAATAAATAGAAAGATCTAATTTTCATACCTTGACATGAGTTGATCTACACTGTGAACTGGTGATGATGGATGTCTTTCAATGATCCCTTAAAGTTGCACAAGTGTCCGACATCTACAGATATCTACACGAGATCTCAATCTGATCAGAAGCTTTTTGATCTTATCGGTGTGCTAGCTCTCTTGCAGAGATCGCATCTTGATGGTTGAAATTTTTTTTTCTCTCAAGATCTTCTTATAGAAAAGAAGAAAATAGGAGGATGAAGATCTCTACACTAGAGATCATGAGAAGAACACTTTTTTCTCTTTCTTTCTAAAATCCATGCTCAAAATCTCTACACTAGAGATCTAAGAAAACATATCCAACTCTTGGACAAAAGGGAGAGAAAAATCTAAGTTTAAAACTTGGACAAAAGGGGAGAGAAAAGATCCTAACAACCAACCTTTAGTTGTTGGTAAGAAAGAAAAGAAAAGGGCCAACAAACCTCACACCCCAACCTCCTCTTGCCACACCCTCTCCTCTTTCTCTATTTTTCTCACTCACAACCCCTTAGATTGGCATCCAAAATCTGATCCTATCAGATTGTTACTGCCCCTCTCTTATCCCCTATTTAAATAGGGTAGGTAGGGTTTTTAGGTGAGAGTCCAAATTTCCTTGGACTTTTGAATCATGCCACCCTAAAGAAAGAGAATACGTAGCCTATCTCATGGGATGCCCATATCTCTTAATTCATGGTAAAAGTGATTTTTCACATCTAGTTTCATGCACCTTAAAACCCTTTTAAAAGGTGTCCACATGAATTTAGATGGAACCAGGTTTTGACTAGGTCAATCTTATCAATAGGTTTCAATTTGAATCTCATTCAAACTAAAAAACAACCTAATCATCAAGATTGAAATAAGTGGTGGTGTGGATTGATTTTAGTGTGAAATATCTCACACTAAAACAGTAAGGAAGGGGTGGCATATTTATTTGGGGTGTGAGGCTAGCTTGATGCATGAGAGGAGAGAGAATCTCTATCTTTTTGGACTCTCTTTTGGTGCTTGAGTCAAACTCAATTTAATCCTAATCTAATTAGGAGTTAGTGCACCCATAGAGAGGAGAATTTTTAATCCAAATAGGAACACAAACACTCTTTAGTTAGATCCTAATCTAATTAGGAGTTAGGTCAAACCCAAGTCCTAATTAAACATGGAATTAATCTCTTATGGAATTGGGTTATCTCATAACCTAATTAGGCTTGATCAAATCAAACTCTAGGCAAGCCAAATTGAATCCCATTCAATTAGATTTGATCCAAATCTCATTGCACAATCAAATTGAGCCGATTAGCAATCCAATTGCTAATAAATCTTCTTATAACTCACTAACTCTTTTAGTGGGTTACTAAATTATAACTTTTGCATTGGATTAACCATCAATCACATCGATTATTAAATCTTATCATGATTCACAATCATAAATCAACCATTTGATCAGTCAAAAGTCTCTTTGTGTATGACCCCATAGGTTCTATTCTGACTGGTAGTGAGATATATTATGATCTCTATCACAATATCATCGAAACTCCTTTCGATGGATCAGAATCATTCTAACTCTACCCATCAAGGATCATCGATCATCAAAATGATGCTCGTGGGTCCCACAATCCATCAATGACACCTAGTAGTATGTAGTGGCAACCTAGTAGAATAAAAAGTAATGAACAGAGGTGTAGTTAACATATGATACAATCTCTCTATCATGAGTCTCGACTAGATAGCAGGTCATGGATAAATCATCAAACCTCAACATCGATTATATGATAGATTCAATTAGCTTGAGTCCATCTATAATTCTTATAAATTTTTTTTTATCAATCACACTGCTATGGTCATAAACTTAAGGACTCAACCTCTTAAATTTCATAAGACTATTCTCTTTTATCAAGATCGATAGATTCTATCTAGATATGCATCCTACTCCTACAGTAGATCAACTGTCACCAACATCTATTACAAGGACTCATTGGGTCAATGTTTATGTATATATGTCGATCCAGTTCTGATTTGAGGTGGCTAACAATTCAAGCTAACCCATGTCACTGGTTAGTCATAATTGTTATGACTATGTCAAGTTAAGTTTAATGAGACCTAAATCAAATCTCCCTAAAAAAATATTAAGTCTAAGGTCTTCCACGATTGTAGATGTGCGGGCCCTTCCCGGGTTGATTGTTCTCGACTAGTTATAGTGGCTCAGTTGCACCAGAAAGATGCAACCATGTCCATTAGGCATTGGATGCTACGGATTAGAGTATGGGTTGTGCTCAATATTTTGGATACGGTGAGGGACCCAATCAGGAATCTAATTTATGCAAATGGTGGGTCTGACTTAACTAAGGATTGGAGCAATATTTCGAGCACGGTGAGCTTCATGAATTAGAGACCAAATTTTGGATGCACCATAATTAGAGAATCATTGGACAAGAGTTGTCCACTCATCGGTTGACCCATC
>NC_026003.2:36098309-36126740 GCF_000442705.2 Elaeis guineensis | reverse complement strand
GAATTTCAAGAAAGACTATCTTCCGATAGGTCAAGAAATTTTTCTTTCAAAAGGAGATTGTCCGACAACTTCTCAAGAGAGAGTGTATGAGTAGAGTTCCATATACTTGATAATGGATTCTATTATGTACACCATGATATGTACGAGATCAGATGTGGCATACTCATTAGGGATAGTGAGTAGATACCAGTCTGATTCAGGAGAAAACCACTGGAAGGTCGTAAAGACCATTTTTAAGTATTTAAGAAATACTAAAGACCAATGGCTTGTGTATGGTAAAACTGACTTGAAACTTATGGGGTTCACCGACTCCAGCTTTTAGTCAGATCATGATGATAGTAAGAGTGTGTTGGATTATATTTTTACCCTAAGTAGTGGAAACATTTCAAGTAGAATACTATGGCAGACTCTGTTTGCGAAGCAGATATATCACGGCATCCGATGCTGAGAAGAAGCTGTATGGTTGCAGAAGTTCATCGATGAGCTCGGAGTGGCACCCTCCATTGATGGTCCTGTCTTGTTATACTGCAACAATACTGGAGCCTTTGCTCAAGCCATAGAGTTGAGATCCCATCAGCACACCAAACATATTCTACACCATTATCACTTTATCCATAAGATCGTGGATCGAGGTGGTGTCAACCTTTAAAAGATCGATGGAAGGAGAACCTGATGATCCATTTACTAAAACTCTAAAAATCAAAGAGTTGATGACCACAAATCAAGATGGGTATATGATACTGTACCGATTGACTTTAGTCCAAATAGGAGTTGTTGGAAAATGTATCCCCAAGTCAAACATTAGACGATTGTGCTCATCTTGTAAACTATATATGAATTTTTATTATAAAAATTATTTGATATTTTTATTATAAATTGATCATCTTTGAACTCCTGTGTTGTAATGAAGTCCTTAGGACTATATATATAATCGACAAAAGAAGATTTATCGTTAAGTCCTTAAAATTATTCGTGATCAAATGATACGCTATTACTAGGATGAAAGCGATATCAAGTGTAGGTCGTTGTGTGCCATATGTGTTTGTTATCCTCTTATTCAAAGAGTATTGAGACACTATTATGGCATGCAGATTGGATGTAGGAGTATATTCGCATCGAACGTGATCATGTGCCAAGCACTCTGTTGTCAAGAGTAGCTTGTGAAGGGTATGGGTATTAGTATCCCTCCGACCTGAGACCATACAGTGACTTGTAAGCAACTCACTGTACTTTAGTTTCAGACTATTTGAGTTTCTAACTTAGTGATGGAAGGATACTAGGTGCAGTTAAGTACTTATCAAGTCAGTGTATGAGTCAAGATGGAATTGACCCTCTGAATTGGTAGGAGATATGCATTAGTGTATTTAAATTTAGCAAAACCATATCCAAGGTAATCTATGAAATAGATTTGAAAGGTTGAAATATAATATGGTTGATTTAATTAGGGTTGACAGTTAAACCCTAAGTCACCTTGAGCATTTGGATCAAAGGGATGAATTATACGATAACCATACGTCAGTAGGTTCTAGAAGGTTACTTTGCAACACTTCGACCCATCCGATCGTCGGGTCATCATTGCTAGATGGTTATATTGATTAGTATAGAAAGTTATTTCTATGCTATCGACTTAGGTTCGAACCTATGAAATCACACATACTAGAAGATTTGATCAGATCTCATGGCTGAAGAGTCCAATCGGATTGTGACTCTGGTGAAGAATCCTACTTGGACTAGGACTTTATGGGAGAGTCCCACTGGGACTGAGACTCTATCATCTATGAAGAATTAATTAGTAATTAAATTACTAATTGACTTAATTTTATTGAGTAAAGAGCTTTGGAACAAGTCTAATTGAATTAGATTCAGTTCGACTCAGATTGGGATTGATATGATCAAACCTGATTACAAAGAAAATTTGATCCTAATTTGATCAAGATTTGGACTCGGCTAATTCTTAATTGGATTAGGAATTTAATGATATATTTAGATTTATAATTAGATTAGATTCATTTCTATCAGTGGTTTCAATCCAAATTTGATTTGGATTAGAATTGAATTAGAAATGAAGAGTCCAAGTTGGACTAAGACCCTATCCTTATCTTTTGCGCTACATCTGGATCCATGCCAATTTTTTCACATCTAATTGGATTTGAATTATGATTTTTGGTATCATGAGAGAGGATCTAATAAATATAGTTGTCTATAGCTGATGAATCATAATATTATCTCTTTCCTAATTCGAATGCGATCTGAATTAGAGATAAGATGCAGATTAGGAAAGAGATTTTTTGTATATGGTATATTGTTGGAGTCATATTATTTTTTTTTCTTATTTTTCTTAGAGAATTCTTTGGCATGTGAGACTTTAGATTTCTTCTTCATGTCTTAATATTTTTTTGGAATTTTTGAGGATTCCAAAAAGGGGTTTTGGCATTGATTTATGGCATCCTTTCCTGGAAAGTGTCAATTCCTGGTCTGTAAAAGGGACCCCTCTCTTGGATGTCCCATGATCAATTTTCTTATAGATTTTTTATTTTTAGAGCTGCTTCCCCTCCTTCTCTCTTCCTCCTCTAGATCTTCTATCACTTTGGAGTATCCAAGGTGCTTGTAGAAGAAGAAAGAGGTCAGCTGTCGAAGTTATTCGTAGACTAGCATCTTCGAGCCCCTGATCTACGCCAGTCTTTGCATGGATTTTTTTATTGAGGCCAGATGATTTTGTGTGGCTGTGAGTGATCTAAAGAACACCTTTTCTAATCATTGGATCAGAGGATATCAGGTTCAAAATTTATTTGGTAACAATCTCTAACTTATTTTGATTCCTATGGTAGATTTAATAGTTAGATCTAGAATTTCAGCATCGATGAGATCGATGTGATTTTTATTTTCAGATCTAAAGTATATATTTTTTATATCAAAGATCTTGATGTAGTAGAATAAGATTAGATCTTATACATGTGATTAAGTTTAAATTATTTAATCTATTATTTTTACTGTATAAAATTTTTTAATTGCATATACTGTACTACTGTAAATTTCTTTCATCATTAAGATCCATGTTTATGTCTCAGTCAAACTCCAGCAACCTCACTATAAGTAGTAGTGCCATCTCAAGTCAAAGGATCAGTCATATAACTACAGCATCAAGAGAATCACTGACGATCGAATAAAAATTCAAGTGATCTCTCGTATGGTCACGCTCAGTACTAATTGTTCTCTAACAATAATCTGCACTCGTCGCCTAGTGTCTTTACACTATAGACTAAAGATCCATCTATCCCAAGAAAAGCAATCTGTGCACTAGTCTATCTGGATCTATTATCATCCTCATGATGATCTTATGACTGGGAGCATTTGAGAATTAAATACATGTCTCTAATTCTCAACACCTTGAGAATATGTATCAAAACTAATTTCATAGATGATTCAAGGACATATCACACTTGAATGAAAAAGAACTTATCCTTTTATTGATCATATCAATATATTGAGTACAAAGTTGTGTCCTAAATTTATTACAATGTGTCAGCCATATTGGCTTCTAAGATATACATCTAACAATCTCCCACTTGGATTGAAGCTAATTGGCCACAAATCTAAGTCCCATCTTCTCAAGGTGGACTTCCATTTTTGGATGGCTCAATTGCTTAGTCAGCGGGTCTACAACATTATCCATGGAGTCTACTCTTTGCACCTCGATATATTTGTTTTCGAGATAGTCGTATATGATATGAAATCATCGCTCGATGTGCTTAGATTTCAGATGGGACCTCGGCTCCTTAGCAAGTGCTATGGCTCCATTATTATCACAGTACAACAGTATGGCATCCGATGTCATAATCCTAAGTTCTATGATGAACTTCTTGAACCAGAAGCCTTTCTTTCCAGCATCTGAAGCAGCAACATACTCAGCCTCCGTGGTCGAATCCACTATGATGGGTTGCTGGAAACTCTTCCAGTTAACTGTGCCACCATTGCAAACGAACACGCATCCTGACATAGACTTTCTATCATCAAAATTAGACATGAAGTCTAAATCAGTATACCCCTCGACTCGCAACTCAGAATCATCTCCAAAGACTAAAAACAAATCCTTAATCCTTCTTAAGTACTTAAGAATGTTCTTCATAGCTATCCAGTGCTTCTCACCTGGATTCGACTGATATCTGCTTGTGACACTCACAGTAAGGGTAATATCAGGTCAAGTACATAGTATGGCATATATGAGGCTCCCTATAGCCGAGACGTAAGTAATTCTACTCATACGCTACACCTCCTCAGGCGTGGTCAGACACATCATCTTGGAGAGACTAATACCATGCCTGAGAGGTAAGAGACCTCTCTTGGAGTTTTCCATGTTGAACCTCTTCAGTGAAAGAAAAGTGCCCTATAAGCCAATCACAAGTGTGTTGCGATGGGACTTTCTTTACAATTTTTCAACTTATGAAATGACATTTATTATTATTTGAGGTATTGATTCATCATATTAGCTGCATCTTATTATGTCAAAGATTATGATGAACCCCAAAGATTAGGATAATGATTTTAAGAGATATGAATTGATCATGTTAGTGAGACCTAAAATCTTAATATTAAATATTCCTAGTCGTAGGAGCATTAAGTCGGGGATCAATGTTTCGGATAGACTGGTACATCCGATGTATGCTCAATGGAGAGGGTGGCAGATCTCACTAGCCACTTGTGTGAGACACTAATACAAGGATGTGGATGCTCATTTGAGAAATGAGTCCACTGAATTGACTCGATGAAAGAGAACATCTTATGAAAGCTTTATTTGCATGTCAAAGATGGTTCTCTAAGTGGGAGTTGTGCAAGTGATCCTTAGACCTGAGACCACCATGGAATCTTGTGCACATAAATCCATATTTTGGTTCATACCCAGACATGGCATTAAGATAGGTACGGAGTGTTCTGAATATGGTAGAGTGTATATGGAGGTTTTGAGTAGGTCAACATGGAATCAATCACTCCTAATAAGAGGAGATCGCATCCTGTGTATTCTCAATCCTAGATGACTCGAGAAAAATCTTTTGGCCAAAAGCAGGAAGAAGATTAGAAAGAGTTTTTAAGCTTCTTCATTGAAGTCATCATTGGTTAACTGAGATCGATATGAATATGTGTTTGAGTTTGACATGATTCCATACTCATGAACATATTCAGGGTGCAAGGATGATCGAAGGATTGAATTGCACGGTAATTTGCCACTGAAGGGTAGATTTGATATTTTTATCAAATTTTATATCTTCTGGATAGTCATGATACATTGCTAGATGTCAATCTTGATTTTAGATTTTTGATCAATTAAAGAGTTTAATTCAATCATCAATTAGAAAGGATTCTAATTGTTGAACTCGGATTAGCTTGATTGGACCTAAATCGATTAGATTGAAATCTAATCAAATTTGGTCAACTTATATCTAGACCTACTGTCAGCTAGATGTGGAACCCAATGGGTCACACACATATGAAAATTGGCCAAGGACCCTTTTGAAAAAGGTTGATTGGAATTTTGGATTCAATCAGGGTTCTAGTAAGCATGCTAGCACATGTGGAAACCCTTGCTCCTTTGGAGATCAATTTGGTCCCATCTCTTGCTAATTAGCTAGCCCAATTTAGTAGACATTTGGGTTAGGTTATATCACCTAGAAGCAATCCAAATTGGGGTACCACATCCCATGTTAACACCAATTATGAAGAGTCCAAGTTGTGGTGGACTCTTGGTGCAAAATAGGTTCTACGTACAAGTGTTGGCATAGATAGAAGAAAAAATATTATTTTTTATAGGATTAAAATATGTGTGATAGCCCATATCACCCTCCATCCTCTGGTACACATTTCAAAGTATGAGATATTTTTTTTCTGAAATTTTTGGGAAGGAGAAAAAATTAGAAAAAGAAGGATGTCTCGTGCGCATGCAGAAGCATCGCATCTCTCTACAATTTGGAGAGTCCTTATCCCTATCAAATTCTTTCATATTAGAAGAAGTTTTGGTGATAACATTCTACATTTGAT
The DNA here is from genome assembly GCF_000442705.2 of Elaeis guineensis. Lineage (NCBI taxonomy): Eukaryota > Viridiplantae > Streptophyta > Magnoliopsida > Arecales > Arecaceae > Elaeis > Elaeis guineensis. The sequence goes on along the minus strand of NC_026003.2, from coordinate 36,120,710 downwards.
AATATATTTTTGAGAATTTTTTTGAAATTTTTCCAGACATATCTGGATGCCAAACAGATGCCATAAGTCAGTCCTGATGCCTACGCACGTGGTGATCAGCACTCGCATGAAGAGTGCGAGAATAGCATCCTTCCATGAGAATTTTATCACTATTTTTAATTTTTTGGAATTTACATTGAATCCCCAATCCACATAGATTTTTGAAAATTTTTCTAATTTAAGAAGGGATGTGAAAATATCCCTTCTTTGGTTGCATGTGTGCAGTCCAGGGTGCTGATCGACGTATCCTGGATGAGAGTCCTTCTGCTTGAAGGAACTTTTATCTCTAATAATCAGATCAGATATGCCTTTTGGATAAGGCATGTCCCTCTCTTTTGGCATCCCTCTGGTGGCTATAAATAGGCTTGGGCACTAGGTATCCGAGGAATCTAAGAGGGGTTTCCAATTTCTCTCCTGTTGCTCTCTTTTCTTTCTTACAACCTATCTTAGTTTTAGGACAAGGCTTTGGGATTTAAGATAAAGCCTTATCTGGTCCTAACAAGGGTTGTAAAGGTCTTAAAGAAGGAGAATCAAAAGTCTAGAGGAGGTTCTAAGAGGGTGAGATCAGGTTCTTGAAGAAACTTGACTGGTACAAGGCTAGTCGAGCTCAGGGGCTAGAACTCTTGAAGCAAGGTGAAGAAGTAGCGCTGTCTTTGGTTCAATTTTCGTGTGGATCACCATTGGAGGGTGGACACTTGGATGTCTTATAAAAATTAAGATTAGCGCTATAGATATTCTTCTTATCTTAATTTATATTTATTATGCTTTGATTATTATAGTCAAGAGTTTCTAGGCATTAGGGCTTTCGGTGCATTGGGTGTTTTGAATGAAAATTTTAAGTACCTAACCCTTTCGCTGTACCACCGAACCCAACAGTGATATCAGAGCCTATCTTGATTTATATAATCAAAGATTAAATTATTATCTTTATTGTGATCAAGCATGAATTTTTGGTTTGGTTCAAGTCGGATCAAGGGTTGAACCCGATTGAACATCCAAACCCTATCATGTCTTAGAGATATATTTTAAATATAAAATGCATGATGTATGTGTAGAATTTTCTTAGTAGCTTAGTATGCTAATTGGAGTTCATCACTAGGCCATCCGATCATAAGAGCAAGTAGGGTCTAGAGATCCTCTCTTCCTATTCAATAGGGTACTCTTATGGCGTGTAGGGATGCCACTGTGATGTTTCAAGAAGAAGAACCATAAAAAGAGTATTTTATATTCATGCATGTTATTAGAACTTCAAACATATATGATATGCTTGAGATGTTTAGTTATAATTATATTATATAATTCTGCTTTTATATCTTAAAGATATGATAAGATGCCATAATTAGTTGTTGTGATTATTAAGAGGCAACTATTATAGTGCATTCTTGTGATAGATTGAATTAGGATATATTTGAGACCATTAAAGCCCTCATAAAAATTATATTAAGTCATAGTATTGTGAACCAGAAGCTGACCTATTTTCTTGAATCGATTAATTAATTGGTGTCTAAGGAGTGTTTCAAGTATGGTTGTTATTTAATTAGTTCTATTGCTGGCCTGGCCAATTTTATTAGTGTCTAAGAAAAGCAATAGGGGGACCCCCACCAATTTTAACACTTTTTTGATCAATTAGATTAGTTCGAATCTTGAATGAAAGTAGCTTAGTATTTTAAACACTACTAAGGGCCTTCCTTCATGCTAGGTTAATATTACATCAAGAACTATGACTAGTTTGTTATGTTACCATAATGCTTGTCATAAGGATTGATATAACATAATCCTGGTGCATAAAAGATGCTTACGATAATTTTGGATATACTGCTTTATTATGCTAACACAAGATCAATTATATTCGATTTTGACTGTATTGAAATGAAGGGTCTTACTTAACTAAAATATTATAGCTTGTTGTGTTAGCACAAGGCTAATAATATTTTAGAGGCCAAGATAAAATATTGAGAATTGCATGAGATGTAATTGGAAAGAGTTTCTTACCTATGAACTCATAAGAGTTTGTTGTGTTAACACAAGATCATTATGAGAAATTAAGATTTCAATCCCACTAAGATAAATATAAAATATATCTCATTTACCATAGGAGAGGACTATGGTATCCGATAAAATAGTGAGAGATATAACTAGTTTAAAAGTCCTCATCTAGTTATGCATGTCAAATATAAGTGGTCTGCTTATACTATTATTTTTATGTAGATTGAAATCTACATTATGGCTTCTTTATTTTCACCCCATGATATCATAGATAAAACTATGTTGACTGATACAACTATGTGGATTGGTTGAGGAACTAACAAATTAGGTTTATATCGAAAAAAACTCTGATATTCTGGATATTTTGATCCTAGATTGGTCAGTAATAATGAGAAGATAATGATTACCGTATGGATATTATTTATCATAAATTTGAAAATTGAAAGTATAATTGCAAGAATAATCTTGTAAGATTGAAGTAGGGTGCAAGTGTGACACCAAAAGGTGTGTATATGATACAGACCTATTTTTTATTGAGTGATTCAGACTCTGATATTTGAGTATTGGATACCACCTATGGATCGAACTTTTGTAGTTCGTTACTGCAACCACAGAATATCAAAGATCTAAAAAGAGGTAACCTCAGCTTTATGGTGCAAGTGGAGAGCCCATTAGCATAGAGGCTATGGGAATCTGTATGCTTAATTTATTTTTGGATAAAATTTTAGAATTAAAAGACTGTTATTACATATTAAAAGTCATTAGAAATATTATTTCTATACCTTTATTGTTAAAACAAGGTTATAAAATAAGACTAATGGAAAATGGATGCTCATTTTTTTTTCTAATGAATTTTATAGTAGTGATTATATTGATAATAATCTTTTAATTCTTGCACTCAATAAAAATATTTTTTATATTAAAAAAATATGAAAAGAAAGAGAGAAAATGCGAATGTCACATATCTTGGCATTGTCGCCTTGGTCATATTAGTGAGTCAAGGATAAACAAGTTATACAAAGAAGAATTTTTTAACCCAAATGATTTGAATCATTGAAAATTTATAAATCTTGTCTCATGGATAAGATGACCAAGACTCTATTTTTTGGATATGGAGAGAGAACAAGTGAGTTGTTAGCTCTAGTACATATAGATGTATATGAACCGATAACAACTCAAGTCAGAAGAAGATACTCCTATCTTTACAAATGATTTATTAAGGTTCGGATATATGTATCTTATGAAACATAAATTTGAAGCCTTTGATAAGTTCAAGGAGTACCAAGATATGGTCGAGAAATAAACTGAAAAAAATATCAAGCTTCTTCGATCTGATCGAGGAGGAGAATACTTATCCATTGAATTTCTTGATCATCTTAAAAGTAAAGGTATTCTCTCTGAATGGACCCCTCCTAATATGCCTCAGTTAAATGGTATAGTAGAAAAGAGAAATCATATTGTGATGGATATGATGCGGTCCATGATATGCTTCATTGATCTCTCAATATCTTTCTAGGGATAATGCCCTAGAGACTGCCACACATATATATTAAACAGAATACCTTCAAAGTCTGTTGCAAGCACTCCATATGAGATATGGAATGGAAGGAAGCCTAATCTTAAATATCTTAATACTTAGGACTGTCCTACTTATGTCAAAAATATTTTTTGGACATAAGCTTAGTACTAGATTAGACAAGTGTAGGTTTGTAGAGTATCTTAAAAAAATTAATAGATATTATTTCTACCATCCTACTGAACAAACGGTGTTTGTTAGTAGGCACGCCACTTTCTTGAAATATGAATTTATCCAAGAAGGGGGCAGTAGGAGGAATATTAAACTTATGAAAGTTCATAATCTACAAATCGATCCAGAAATACCAATGGTTGGATCACAAAAAGATACTTAATCAAAAGTATCCAAGGATGAGGTACATCCATAATACACTCCTCCTCTCTAAAGGTCAGATAGAGTGTGTCAAGCATCTCTGAGATATAATTTTATCATTGAGAATGATAATTCAATCAATATTATTTATGATGTTGATCCACTGACCTATTCAAAAGCTGTCATAAGTAGAGACTCAGATAGATGACTGGAAGCTATGAAATCTGAGATGGACTTGATGAATACCAACCAAGTGTAGGCCTTGGTTGATGCACCTAAGGGTGCGACCCCAATAGGGTGCAAGTGGGTCTTCAAAAGGAAGATTGGAGTAGATAGCCAAAGAGAAACCTACAAAGCTAGGTTAGTAGTGAAGGGTTTCAGTCAAAGGTAAGGAATTGACTATGATGAAACCGTCTCACCAGTGGCTATACTTAAGTCCGTCCAGATTTTACTTACTATAGTAGTATACTACGATTATAAAATCTGGCAGATGGATGTCAAGATCGATTTTCAATAATAATCTAGAGGAAGAGGTCTATATGACTCAGTCAGAGAGATTTGTCTCAAGTGGGAGAGCAAATCAAGTATGCAGGCTAATGAGATCCATTTATGGATCGAAGTAGGTTTTGAGGAGCTGGAACATCTGATTTAATATGACAGTCAAATAGTTTAGCTTTATCAAAAATATGGATGAACCATGTGTATATAAGAAGATAAGTGGGAGTGTTATTATCTTCTTGATTCTGTATGTCAGTGATACTGCTTATTGGGAATGATATCCCAATGACGCAATCGGTCAAGACTTAGCTATCGAATAAGTTTTTCATGAAAGACTTGGGTGAAGCATCCTATATACTGGATATAAAGATCTATAGATATAGATCTAAAAGGATGTTAGGCTTATCCCAGTCATGATACATAGACCTCATATTAAAGAGATTTAATATGGAGGCAAGTAAGAAAGGTTACTTGTCTGTAAGTTATGGTATATGTCTCTCTAAGAAAATGTGTCTTAAGACATCAGAAGAGAGAAAAAGGATGAATGAAATCCCTTATGCTTCAGCTGTGGGATCAATTATGTATGCCATGCTATGTACCAAGCCTGATGTAGCTTATGCTTTGGCTATAGCTAGTAGATTTTAGGCTGATCCAAGGAAGGATCATTGGAAAGCAGATGATAGCAAGTCAATATAGGATATGTGTTTATCCTAAATGATGGGGTAGTGAGTTAGAAGAGTTCCAAACAGTAGATAGTAGCTGACTCAACTACTGAGCCAGAGTATGTTGCTGCTAGTGAAGCCATTAAGAAAGTTGTCTGGATGAAGAAACTCATCATGGATTTAAGAGTTATTCTTATGATTGAAGGATTGGTGTCACTCTATTTTGATAACACTAGGCGTTATTCAAGATAAAAACTAGGTCTCATTATAAATCCAAGCACCTCCTCAGACGTTTCCATCTCATTAGAGATAAGATGTCCTTAAACGAATAGACATAAAAAATAATATAGCAGACCCATTCACTAAGGCCAAATCATAGCAGCTATATGATCATCATCATGATTGTATGAGATACAAAGGCGATTGGATTTAGTGCAAGTGAGAGATTGAAAGAAAAGTATCCTATAAGCCAATCGTAAGTGTGTTGTGATAGGACTTTTTTTATAATTTTTCAACTCATGAAATGATATTTATTATTATTTGAGACATTGATTCATCATATTAGCTGCATCTTATTATGTCTAAGATTATTATGAACCCCAAAGATTAGGATAATGATTTTAGGAGACATGAATTGATCATGCTAGTGAGACCTAAAATCCTAATATTAAATATTTCTAATCATAGGAGCATTGAGTCGGGATCAATATTCTGGATAGACTGGTAATTCTATGTATGCTCAATGGAGAGGGTGGCAGATCTCACTAGCCACTTGTGTGAGACACTAATACAAGGATGTGGATGCTCATTTGAGAAATGAGTCCACTGAATTGACTCGATGAAAGAGAACATCTTATGGAAGCCTTATTTGCATGTCAAAAATGGTTCTCTAAGTGGGAGTTGTGCAAGTGATCCTTAGATCTGAGACCATCATGGAATCTTGTGCACATGAATCTATATTTTGGTTCATACCCAGATATGGTATTAAAATATGTATGGGGTGTTCTGGATATGATGGAGTATGTATGGAGGTTGTGAATAGGTCAACATGGAATCAATCACTCCTAATAAGAGGAGATCGCATCTTGTGTATTCTCAATCCTAGATGACTCGAGAAAAATCTTTTGGCCAAAAGCAAGAAGGAGATTAGAAAGAGTTTTGAGCTTCTTCATTGGAGTCATTATTGGTTAATTGAGAATGATATGAATATGTGTTTGAGTTTGACATGATTCCATACTCATGAACATATTCAGGGTGCAAGGATGATCGAAGGATTGAATTGCACGATAATTTACCACTGAAGGATAGATTTGATATTTTTATCAAATTTTATATTTTCTGGATAGTCATGATACATTGCTAGATGTCAATCTTGATTTATAGGTTTTTGATCGAATTAAAGAATTTAATTTGATTGCCAATTAGAAAGGATTCTAACTGTTGAACTCAGATTAGCTCGATTAGACCTAAATCGATTAGATTGAAATCTAATCAAATTTGGTCATTTATACCCGAACTTACTGCTGGCTAGATGTGGAACCCAATGCATCATACACATATAGAAATTGACCAAGAACCCTTTTGAAAAAGGTTGATTGGAATTTTGGATTCAATCAGGGTTCCGGTAAGCATGCTAGCACGTGTGGAAACCCTTGCTCTTTTGGAGATCAATTTGGACCCATCCCTTGCTAATTAGCCAGCCAATTTAGTAGACATTTGGATCAGGTCATATCACCTAGAAGCAGTCCAAATTGGGGCACCACATTATTGCAGCACGATCCCGGCTCCTCCCATGGACCTTGGATGCAGTGGAACCAGCAACGAATAGATCTGGAGACTTCTGGACACGATCCAAGGCCCTTGACTAAATCAGCCTGGTTGCTATCTTCTTCGTCAGCCTTTCTTCCAGATGAAGAACGCCTTTGAAACCACCTCTAAAAATTCCAAGATCTGGTACCCAACCATATCAGATCTGGATTGAGGTCCTTCAATTTGTAGATCTCAAATGGGGTATTCTAGATGAGAAAGCAGATAGATGGAGACAGACCTCGCATATCTGTCCTGCTGCAGTCTTTCTTGTAGATCTGTTGATGGAGATCTCACCCGCACCTCAAACGACCTCAGATCAACTCTAGATCTGAGAGAACTTGTACCAACTCTTCTCAAGAGATTTCAGATCCTGACCTGGTGTTTGGGCACCTACAAGAGGGGGAGAGCAGATTTGGTAGGCGGCTGCAAGGGGAAAGGGGCTAGCGCCTCCCCTTCTCCTCTTTCCTTTTATGGACTGGCGGCAAGAAACCCTAGGGTTTCTTGCTCCTAGGGCATGAAGAATGGCTGGAGAGAGAGAGGGAGAATAGATAGAGAGACTTGGGAGAAAGAGTCTTGTATTTTCTTGGCTTTTATCAAACCTATACACAGTACATGTATATATAAACACCGGGTCAAGTGACCCAAACCCAAAACTCCCTTGACCAACTCTATGGGAGATTAGGTTAACCCAAGCCCAGGTATACCCATGACTCACCTAATCTCACCTATCTTGGGCCCAGACCTGGCACATAAAGAGTTGGTCCCTTGAGGCCACATAACCTAGACCTCAAGAACCCGAAAGGCCCACAGCCTTTCAACCTAGGGCCCAACTAGCCCTAGAGCCTCCATGAAGCCCTCATGAATGATGGACCTTGGCCTTAGCCTTGGTCCCCTGGTCTTGGGCACACCACCTGGATCATAACACACATCCCATGTTAACACCAATTATGAAGAGTCCAAGTTGTGGTGGACTCTTGGTGCAAAACAGATTCTGCATACAAGTGTTGGCATGGGCAGAAGAAAAATATTATTTTTTATGGTATTTAAAATATATGCAATAGCTTATATCACCTCCATCCTCTAGTTCACATCTCAGAGTATGAGATATATTTTTTCTAGAATTTTTGGAGAAGAGAAAAAATTGGAAAAAGAAGGATGTCTCACGCATGCGCGCAGAAGCATCGCATCTCTCCATGATTTGGAGAGTCCTTCTCCCTATCAAATTCTTTCAGATAGGAACAATTTTTTGTAATAATATTTTATATTTAATAATATATTTTTAATAATTTTTTTAGACTTATCTTGATGCCAAATGGATGCCATAAGTCGGTCCTGATGCCTGCGCATGCGGTGATCAGCACTTGCATGAAGAGGTGCAAGGATAGCATCCTTTTGTGAGAATTTTATTACTATTTTTTATTTTTTAGAATTTATATTAAATCTTCAATCCACATGTATTTTTTATGATTTTTCTAATTTGATAAGGGATGTGAAAACATCCCTTCTTTGGTTGCACGTGTGCAGACTAGGGTGTTGATCGACGTATCATGGATAAGAGTCCTTCTGCTTGAAGGAACTCTTATCTTTGATAATTAGATCAGATATGCCTTTTGGATAAGGTATGTCCCTCTCTTTTGGCATTCCTCTAGTGGCTATAAATAGGCCTGGGTGCTGGGTATCTGAGGAATCTAAGAGGGATTTCCAATTTCTCTCCTGTTGCTCTCCTTTCTTTCTTACAACCTATCTTAGTTTTAAAACAAAGCTTTGGGATTTAAGACAAAGCCTTATCTGATCCTAACAATGATTGTAAGGGTCCTAAAGAAGGAGAATTAGAAGTCTAGAGGAGGTTCTAAGAGGGTGAGATCAGGTTCTTGAAGAAACTTGATCGATATGAGGCTAGTCGAGTTTTGGGGCCTAGAACTCTTGAAGCCAGGTGAAGAAGGAGCACTATCTTTGGTTCAATTTCGTGTAGATCACCATTGGAAGGCGGACACTTGGATGCCTTGTAGAAATTAGAATTAGCGCTACAAGTATTCTTCTTATCCTAATTTATATTCATTATGCTTTGATTATTGTAGTCAAGAGTTTATGGGCATTAGGGCTTTCAGTGCATTGGATGTTTTGAATAAAAATTTTAAACACCTAACCCTTCCACTATGCCATCGAAACCCAACATTCAGCACCTTTTCTATGTACAGCTTTTGTGATAGGCCAAGCATCCATTTAGGTCTATCCTTATAGACCTTTATTTCGAGAATATAGGACACTTCTCCTAGGTCTTTCATGAAGAATTCCTTGGACAACCATCTTTTGATCGTGTTCATCATGAGAATACCATTCTCAATAAGGAGAATATTATCCATGTACAATACGAGAAAGGTGATCGCACTCCCACTGATTCTCTTGAATACACAAGATTCCTCTTCATTTTTTATGAAATTAAATGATTTGATTGCCTCATCAAAATGATAGTTCCAACTTGAGAAGCTTACTTTAATCCACATATGGACCTTTGCAGCTTGCAGACTCTGTGAACACCATCACCGGATGTGAAACCCATAGGCTGCTCTATATAGATATCTTTCTTAAGATATTCAATCAAAAAAGCAGTTTTCACATCCATCTGTCAGATTTCATAATCATAGTGAGCTGCAACAGCAAGCAAAGTGTGGATGGATTTCAGCATGGCTATAGGCGAGAAGGTTTTCTGATAGTCAATAACCTCGCACTGACTATAACCTTTAGCCACAAGCCCAGCTTTATAGGTCTCTACCTTACCATCGGCACCTATCTTCTTTTTGTAGATCCATTTACACCCAATAGGTATAATACCCTCAGGTGGATCCACTAAGATTCAGACTTGGTTCGAGTGGATTGAGTCAATTTCTGACTTCATCACATCTAACCATTTCTCAGAATCGATGTCAGACATCACCTCATCAAAGGTGGTAGGATCATCACTATGATCCTTATCTCCCATAAGGAATATTTTCTTAACTTCCTCCGTAAGCATATCCATGTACCTTTCAAGAGATCGGGAGATCCTACTAGATCTACGAGATGGTAGAGAAACATCAACTACTGACTCCTGAGGATCTATAGCTGTTGCCTCTTCAAAGACTTTCTCTTCGAGCTCCACTAACCCCCCACTGCTGCCATCCTGAATAAATTATTTTTCTAGGAATATGATATTTTGACTCACAATCACATTATGGTCTTATAGAAAGTAGAAGTAGTATCCCATAAATTTTTTTGGATACCCTATAAAGTAAGCTATAATAGATCTATTCTCTAACTTATCCATCATCTGTCTCTTTGTTGGATGTATGCCCTAAAAGCCAACCTTGGCTGACACATTTTATATCTCTAGGATATGATTTTATACTTATTTGACAATTATATTACCATTCATGTCTATATGTCCATGAATCATCCAAAGAATTAACAAGATGATGACATATATTCTCAAAGAGTTGAGAATTTGAGGCATATGTTATTGATGGTTGATTCTTAAATTGCTCCTGATCATAGGATCATCATAAGGATGGTGATTGATCTAGATAGACCAGTGCACGGATCACTTCCTTCGGACAGATGGATCTCGAGTCTATAGTGTAGAGATACTAGAATGGAAGTATAGGTGGTTGTTAGAGAACAACTAACACTGAGCGTGACCAACATAAGAAGTCACATAGATATCTGCTCACTCGTTAATGACTTTCTCGAAGCTGCAGTTGTATGACTGATCCTTTGACCTGAGATGACACTACTGCTCGCAGTGAGGCTACTGGAGTTTGACTAACACATCAATACGGGTCTCAAAGAGCCCTTGTATTGGATGTTGGCAACAGTTGGTCCACTATAAGAGTGGGGTGTGCATCAAGATGGGATCTATCGATCCTAGCAGAAGAGAGTAGTTCTATAGGATTTAAAAGGCTGAGTCCTTAAGTCTATGGCCATAGCTGTGTGATTGATGGAAAAGAGTTTTCATAAAATCACATATAGACTTAAGCTGATTGAATCTATCATATAAACAATGTTGAGGTTTGATGATTTATCCATGACCTGTCATCTAGTCGGGACTCATGATAGAAGAATTGATCACACATTAACTACACCTAGAGGCTCATTTCAGTTCTATTGGGTTATCACTATATACTGCTAGGTGTCACTAGTGGATTGTGAGAGCTCACTAGGGTTGTTTTGGATCGATAATTCTTGTTGAGTTAGAGTAAAATTATTCCGACTCATTGAAAAGAGTTTCAATGATACGATGATAGAGATCATTGTATGTCTCACTACCTGATAGAATTGAATCTATGAGATCACACAACAAAGAGATTAGGCATAAAATAAGTAATTGAGCTTATGAAGTGTCAATTGGATTTATAGAAACCCATTGGGTCCATGGTAACCTTGCTAGCACATGGTTGGACCCAATTTCTTTTTCTATTGGGATTACTTATTTGATAAGTTAATTCTAACTTAATTATCTGCTAATAATCTATTTGAATAAGATTCATGAGACTTCAATTATTGGGTGTCTAAGATTATGGATCACATAAATTAAGGGTTCAAGTCCATTGATTATGGGGCGCCACCTTGATTTGATCAATTTGGATGTGTCCATTGATTAGAGACCCTTTTGTTTTCATATGGGGCATCTCTTGGGTGTATTTTGGAGTGTCTAATTATGGGTGCAAGAGCTCTAATTATTGGTGCTAATGGACTTCCTAATATAAGTTGGATAACTTAAGTTAATAGGAATCCTAATGCAAGTAGGACTTATATTATGAGATTGAATAAGATTCAATCTTTATGCCTATTTAAAGGGACCTCCCCTAAGATCCTTAGAGAATCAAAATCAGTAGTCCCTCACACCCAAAGGCTCTCTCTATGCCCTCTCTTCCTCTCCCTTTCTCTCCTCTTGGGTGTTCTATACACTCCTTCCTTGGGACGCACGTCCCAAGGAGTTTCATGTCCAAAAGAGTTTGAGTGCCTCTTTCTTGCTAGTTTCTAACATCTGGTAATAGCACATAGTAAGAAAAAACTCTAGAGAAGAGGAGAAGAAGAAAATCAAAGAGAAAGATCAAGTGTTGATCGCGATGTAGGCTTCGTTCAGATTCAACCGGCTGAATTTTGGAGAACTAAAATTCAGATTAAAGAGGACTATTCCAAACTGATCTGAGTGGATACTCTTAGAGGTTGGATACTTATTTGGCTAATAGAGAGCTTCATCTCTTTCAGATTCAGATTTGAAGAAAGAGATTACAAAATAGGTATGTGATTTGATCACAATCTAAATTTCAGCATATCTCAATTTCAGCATATGAAATAAATCCATATGATTTTATATTTTTATACATGCAAAATTTAGATTAAAAATATTTTAATCTTATTCTCTATTATGGTATTTAGAAAATAAAAATTTTAAAACATATATGCATGCACCAAATCCCAAATTCTAACAGTGGTATCGGAGCCATGAGTTTTCAAATGCTAAATTTTAATATACATATTTTTGAAAAAGTTTTAAAATTAATTTTTTCTTAATACATGAGATGTATGGATGGATCTTTAAATTTAAAATTTAATTTTAAATTTAATTCTAGAATATATAGTTGATATGTTGATGCATGCATAGATTTAAAAATTGATCTAGAAAGAGTTCTAGTTCATGTAAAATAGATACATGCATGAAACCTGAATTTTTTTTGTAATCTGAATTTTGATTCATATGTATGATATATGATTGTATATTTATATCATAAATTTAACTTTAATCTGATCTATGATTAGTATATGAGATATGTGATATCATGTTTAGATCTGAAATTTTATTTAAGATATGATTTTACATGCATATATGTTTGTATGTTAAAACTTGAAAATTATTTTTATATTTTAATACTTACTTTTATGTGAAGTATTTAGATCTGAAATATAATTTTAGAATCTAAAATTTATGTTTGTGTATGAGAGATTTGGTCATGAGAAAATCAAAAATTAGCTCATGTAATAGGATTACATCTAAGGTTTTTGATTTGGGACATATAGGTTTAATTCGATTAAGTAATTGATTAAATCGAGTTAAGTATTGAATTGAGTTAGATCAATTAAGTTAATGATCATACAATTATTGTTGATCAAATCGATTGAGTTCCATATGTAGAATCGATTAACTTAAGGACCTAATTTGACTTGTTGATTTGAGCCTGATTCACTTGAGCTAACCAATTCTGATTAATTATCCAATTAGTGTCTAAAGTAAGTAATTAAAAGGTGGTTATTTAATTGGTTCCGTTCACTTACCTAGCCAATTTATTGATGTTTAAAGAAAGCAATGGGGGGACCCTCACTAATCTCCACTTATCTGGCCAATTTGAAAGATTGAGTCACAAATATGGTTGCTTGGTGATTTGATTTAGCCCATGCCAATTATATCAGTCATGTGATAACTGATTAGATGAGATCTAAATTCAAATCTCTCCATAAAATATTAAGTTCAAGGTCTTCCACCATTGTAGATGTGCGGACGTGCTATCAATGTTGATTGTTCTCGATTGGTCATAGTGGTTTGTTGCATCGAGAACATGCAACTACTCTATTAGCAAAGAGTTACTACAGGGTAAAGATGGAGTTGGGCCCAATAACTGTTAGGTGATGGACCCAATAACGGCTATACACCTGCTTGTGAATGATGGGTCTGACTTAACTAAGAAGTGTGGGCAATAACTATTAGGTGAGCCCACATGACTTAGAGATCAAGTGGCTGCAACATACTTAGAGAAGCATCTGAACAATGAGTTATCCATGCATCGGTGTTTATTCATGTTACCAATAACTGTTAGGTGAGGTGCACGGCATCGATGGAACTGTAGCACCCACTAGAAACTCAATTATCGTGTTAGGATTTTTGTTTCTCCACTCGGAGAGTGTGGCAGTTCTGATAAAATACTGAGAGTCTCTTTTTGCATCTAAAAGTTCTTAGAGTAAAGTTATAAAATAAATACAAACATCCAATTAGAATCTTTGCTCTCTACTGTTCATTTTGTCAGCTTCCAACCCTCTAGCTTGAATCTTAAATATCAACTAATTAATCAAAATCGAGTACATAGACTGGCTTATAAACTTAAAAATTATTCTTAATTTTAAAAAATAAGTAATATTCTCTACCAGATTATTCTAATATTAACAACCTGTCCAATCTATAGTCAATGAGCTATACTTGACGAGTCGATGGATAATGACAATAAAGATAGGTGCTATGTATGAGTACATGTACACTGTCAACGACATGTTGATTCATCCACAAGTATTGTGAGGTGATCAGAGTCGCACAGTGCATATGATGCATGATGGACAGTCAGTCTATGATCGTTATTTGATAATAATCGAGGACATTAAAAGCTTAAAAGGCTCGACATGACCATGCATAAGGAATTGCTTATGGATTTGATCCTGCGATCCCTGATTAGTTTATATAGATAGTTTATGGTAAACTGCCATATAAAAGACCATCATAGCACTTTATTTGAATTGGTCAAAGTGTTGATAACAAAGGAACCTTGAAAGAGTTTAGTGCTAAATACCTGAAGAGCCTAAAGAAACAAAGATACACCTAGAGTAGGTATGTCAAAATTACTCAATACTATCCTTACAATTTTTTTTCTCTTAGTTGAGCTGCAGACTCAAGTGTAGAGTCGATGGGAAGATAGAGAGCTGAAGAAGTCTCCTTGAATTGGCTATAGGGCAACAGTTGCTGCTGCGACCATGGGTATCTATCCTTCGCGATCATCGTTTGGATTTAGTTTTTAGAGACAGTCTCTATCATTTGCATGTTGATGTATATGTGAACTTAATTGAGCAATCAATAAATGCCATTGAAATTGAGAGATCCAAAATTTAGATAAAATTTAAAATATATGTGAAACCTATAGCTAAGTCATATTGAAGAAGAAATGATTAACAAACTGAAAAAATATGGGCTTAGACTTATTGACTGTTGAGTCAAATCTAGTTTGTGCATCATCTCTTTGAGAAAATATGACCAAGCTACTCTTGTGGGACAAGAAGAAAAAGATCACTGAGATACTTATCCTTGTACACATTTGATGTGTGTAGCCCATGTAATGTGCTAACCAAGGAGTTGTCTCTACTTTGTATATGAGATACAAATATAAAATTTTTGAAAGGTTCAAAGAATTCAGATGTAAGTAGAGAAACAAATCAAAAAATTTTTGAAGGTACTTCGATCAGATCAAGGATGCAATACCATTGAAAAGAATTTCTTGATTAGCTTATAAAATGGTATTATTTCATATTGGACCCCTCTTAGTAAATCTCAGCTCAATAAGATAAGAAGAGTCATAAGACTATATGAGATATGATCTGGTCTATAATAAAATTCACTAATTTATTTATATTTCTTTAGGGACATGCTTTATTTCTATGAAATTGGGTTCTTTCTAAACCTGTTCCTACCACACTATATAAGATATGACTTGGTGAGAACTGAATCTTGATTATTTTGAGATTCAAAGATGTCCAGCCTGTGTCTAGGACAGTAGGTGGATATATTAGAGGATAGGTCTATAAAGCTCTTCCAAAAAGAGTTTGGATATTACTTTTTGATGGTATTACAATGTGATTGTGACTCAATGCTATCTTCTTGAAAAATTGTTTAACCAAGATGAAGCAGTGGGAGAAAAGTTAAGCTCTAAGAGAGTCTCTCTGAAGAGTAGGGAGCCTTGGGACCTTAAGAACATATTAATCATGAGCTAGTAGATATGTATTCTGAAGAAAAGTGTGGTGGGTGATGTGCATGCATTTTAAAAATTTTATAATAGAATATACATAGATTAAATAATTTAATCTATAATATATGTATAGATCAAATCTAAATCATCATACTGGATCTATGACAAACTAATATACATGCATACACATCTGAAATCTAAAATTTAGCAAGTACAGAATAAATCTAAGTGTAATTAAATCATATCTAATTCATATTTAGATTATATCTAAAAAATTAATTGAGATCAAAATCTCACACCTGAGCACGGGTAGTAGATCACCACATTTAAAATCCGTGATAGAGGGTTTTTGATAATGCTTGGCAGCCGCACACGCATCCGGCCTCTACGAGTATCCACACGAAGTCCTGATGCTGATCGATCTTCCCAGGAGTGCTAGCTTGCAAAGACATCATCTATTAGCTGATTTGCGAGGAACATGATGAAATTAAAAAATAAAGAGACCCTCTTCTTTTCTTTCTGGATCCATATATTTGATCTCTACAATAGAGATCAAGAGAAGAACCCTTTCTTCTCAATTTTCCAGGCACAAGAGAGAACCTTTCTCTCTTTCTTTCACACCCTTAAGAAGAACTTTTTTTCTCTAATTTTTTATGATAAAAATTAGATCTAATCTGATTTTTTATGCTAAAAATTATATAAAATCTTGAGATCTAGAAAAATCTAAAAGAGGGATCCAAGAGAAGAACCATTCTTCTCTTTTCTTCTCCCATTTTCTTCTTAATCTAGAACTCAAGGAAGCCCCAAATGCCCAACCAAATTTTTTTAGTATTTTTCTCTAAATTTTTATGTTAAAAATTAGATCTAATCTAATTTTTATTTTAAAAAAAAATCTAGAAGAAGAACTTCTTCTTCAAGGCTGCGCACAAGAAAGAAGATCTATTTTCTTCCTTGATCTAAAACTTCAAGAATCCCCAAACCCAAATCAGATTTTTTTTGATATTTTTTTTATAAATTTATATATTAAAAATTAGATCTAATCTAATTTTTATTTTAAAAAGAATAAAAAAAATCTAAAAGAAGAACTCCTTCTTCAAGACTGCACGCAAGAAAGAAGACCCTTCTGTTGGGAAATGTGTCCCAAAAAGCCAATCATCAAGCTGTTGACGGTTGAGCAACCAAGTATTGTAATTGATTTGTTAATAAATAAAATATATTTGGCATTTTCATCATAAGCTTTCATCTTCTAATGAACTCCGTTGTTATGATGAAGTCCTTAGGACTATTTAAGTTCGATAAAGAGAGGATTTATCGATTAGTCTTTAAAACTGTTCACGACCAAATGATAGGCTGTTAATAAGGACGACAGCTTCTATCGAGCATAGGTCGCTGTAGGCCATATGGGTTGGTTGTCCTCTTAACCAAGGAGTGTGGAGACACTGGTATGGCATACAGGTGAGATGTAAGAGTACATCGTCATTGAACGTGACCAACTCCAGAGCATTCTGCTGTCGAGAATGTCTCTGATGGGATATAGGTATAAGTGTCCCTTAGACTTGAGATCGCCTCAGTGACTTGCAAGCAACTCACTGCGCTTTGGTACTGGACTAACTGAATTTCTAATTCAGAGATGGAAGGCTTCTGGGCACAGTCAAGTACTTACGAAGTCAGAGTGTGATCGAGATGGGATTGACCACTCCAAGAGTTGGAGAAGAATGAGTCGCTGTATTTCAATTTAGCAAAACCTTGGCCAGGGTAATCCATCAGATGGTTTTGATATTTTGAAATACAATGTGGAAAACCTGATCAGAGTTGACAGTTAAACTCTGGGGTGTCCTATGATCATTTTGGTCAAGGGGATGAATTATATGAAAATTATATCTGCATGGGTTCTAAGGATGTTGTTCTACACATTCGACCTATCCGATCGTCGGGTACCATTGTTAGACGGTCACTTCGATTGGTATAGGAATTTATTCCTATGCTACCGGCTTAGGTTTGGACCTATGGGGTCACACACATTAGAGTTCATGATCCGATCGGATGGTTGATCAACGATTAAGAATCGTTCTAGGGTTAGATGATCAATACGATTGATATTTAACCCAGTGCAAGTGTTGCAGGAGGATCGATTAGCAATTTGATTGCTAATTGGCTTAATTTGATTAAGCCAATGGGATGAGATTAAGTCTAATTAAATATGATTTAATTAGATTTGGTTTGGGCTTGATTGGATCAAGTCCAATTGGTTTATTGGATAAGCCAAGTGCAAGGAAAAACTAGTCCTAGTTCAACTAGGACTTGGGTCAATCTAATTTCTAATTTGATTAAAAAATTAAATCAGATTTAAATATAATTTAATCTGATTAAATTAGGTTCTTAATTGGGTTAAGACCTATTTTAATTGGGTTGATCTAATTTTGATTTGATTTGGTTTAGGAAACCAAATTAAAACAAGTTATGAGACAGAATCCTAGTAGGACTAGGATTCCACCTTGCGCCACATAAACCTTCTCCACGCCCTCTCTCTTATTCAACGCCAATCTCCACTTATTTTGTGTGACAAAAGCCCTCTCCTAGATCTCTCTCACGTTCACAAAAGGTCTCCTCTCTTCTTTCTTACATGGAAGGTGGTTTGGATCAAATCTAAAAGGAATAAGTTTGGATTTTGAATTCTATGAGATAGAGTTTTAGAAATCCAAAACTCTTTCAATTTTGCACCGAATTTATCCAAATTTTTTTTGAAATTTTTGTAGCTTTTAGGGTATACATTTTGCACCCTTTTTTTGTAATCCATGCATGAAAATATGGAGGAGGTTCTCAAGAGTTGGGCGTCCCTTAACTTGCCATGTTTGGATAAGCCTTGACTAGGTGTTTGACCTAGACAAGGACTCTATCATATCTCTCTATATAAGATGAGTTTCTTTGTGAAATTTTAGAGAGAGATAGATATTTGAGAGTCATTTCTTCCATCCAAAAATCAGAGAGAAATACCTTTGGGTCGTGGAGATATAAAAGATGTAAGTTTGGGTGTCTAGAGAGAAAAACGTGAAGAAGAAGAGGGTCTTCTTCTAGGGTTTTTATTTTCATATCTTTCCTCCTTCCATCTTGAGTTTCCTGAGAGCGTCTTAGATCTGAAACTTCTCCTTCTACTTTCCATCTTTGGAAGAGTCCAAATCAAGAAGAAGGAGGCACCTGATCAACCATCAAAGAAGGATCAGCGCAGTACTAGCATACTGTGCTGATTTCTTGAAGCAGGACTTCTGATCGAGATTCGTGGGCTCGTGTGGACGACTCCTAGAGGCCGGACGCGTGTGCGGCTTGCAACATCATCCTCAAGCCCAGATCAGCAAGGTTAGAATGTCTAACTTGCAAGGTAATAGATCTGATCTATTGTTTAATACATACATTAGATGTAGTATAGAAACATGTTGATATGATCAACATGTAGTTCATGCTATATTTATATATTTTAATTTTTGATTTAATGCCATGTAATAATCATGTAATAAGATCTTAGATCTAGAGATTTTCTGATCTTAGAAAATAAATTTTGATTTATTTTAGTCTTTCGCTGTATGATCTTGAAAAAGTTTCAAGATCTAACCCTCTTTTTCAAGATCTAACCCTGAAACCCTAGATCTGGTTCCTTCAATTGGTATCAGAGCAAGGTTCTTTATTACATGATTATTTATACATGCTTAGATTATTTTTAGATTAGATCTAATTTATAATCTGATTATTAAATCTAAAATTAAAATTTTAGATCAATCACAAACTGCAAGGTTGTCCTGCTGTAAGGTTTACCCCTTACAGTGCAAAGGTTGTCCTAGTTTGTGTAGATCTATCTTTAATCATAAATTTATTAGATATGATCTAGATTAAATTTATGATTTATTAGATTTAAAAGATGTTTAAATCTGAAATAAAATCTCTTTATTAATAATTTTTGTGCAAAGAAATTGTTTAAAGTTGAAATTGTTTCAATTACATGAACCTGTTTAGATTAGATCTAAAGTAGTTTCATGTTTATTTCACTTACATCTTGATTATGAATCAAACATGCAATATGGTTGGTAGAATCATATTGTAAAATTATTTTACAAATATAAAAATTATTTTTTGAAAAGCCGAACCCAACCCTCAGCCCAAAACTTAATTAAGAATTAAGAAGTTGTTTGAATAGGTTCTAGGATTGTGAATTGAAGAACCTAAGACACAAACTATAACACATTGGGTTAATGGGTTAGCGGGAATTAGGTCCATTAATTCGGTTAGACCTATGGTTAGATTGAAGATGGACTTAATTAGAGAATTGACTAAATCTAATCAATTGTTGTCTTAGATTAGGTCAAGGATTCTCTAGATCAATTACAATAGTTGTAGTTGGTCAAGTCCATGTCTTTAACGAGAACCAAATGGACTTGATTCTTGGCTAAGCGGTCTAGCACGAACTGTTAGGTTGATCTAATCGAAACTAATTAAACCAGTTGGTGTCTAAGGTAAACCAGACCGGTGGTTTTTAATTGGGAGCCCGCTTATCTGGCCATTTCTGATGGTGTCTAAGGCAAGCTTTGACAGACCCTCCCACTGATCGAACTTACCTGGCCTCTTGGTGAAATTATGTTTTGATCGGATCACTTGACTATTCGAGCTGACCCATGTCAGCTAGGTAAATCAGTGTGACTGATTTAGGTGCTCCTAGACCAGCCCCTTTAATGGTCTCCCTTAAGCTGACTTGGTGAAGCCAGTGGGAGGATCATGATAAGCTGGTTCATCTGACCTCATCCTCTAAATTATTTAAATCCTCTAAAATTATTAGGTCCTTAAAATGATAAAGTTATGGAGATAACTGAGTCATAGCCTCCCATTAAGGTGTTTGATAATGAGTCCATTAACTCAATAATCATTGCAGACCCAAAGGCCTGGTGCTTGTTGACTAATGGAATTATCACTCATCATATGATGACTTGGAAGTGTCTCTCTAATGGTGGTTAGGTGAGCCAACCAAAGTTGGGCTTAATCATTCATTGGTTAGATACACCAAGTATGATCATGTTAATGGTTGGACCTAACTGGATCCTTACAGTGGAGGCCAAAGCCTACTGATTAGGTTTCTAGGGCAAAATTAAAATTACTAGAAATTATTTAGAGAAATAATTGGTTATGAACCTACCCTTAGATGTACATGGGTTGACCAACCAAAGTTGGGCTTGTGTGCAGTCTAAGTGGATTCTAGTACCTGCTAAGGAATTAGGGTAATTCCTCGAATTGGAGGTAGAGGCTACCAATTTGAATAAAATAGTGGGAGAAACCTTTTGATTAAAGTCCAAATCTTTAGGTTTAATGAATCAATTACTAATTAGGTTATGGTTCTCTTTTGTGCAGATATGGCCACTTCCCTATCACTCCGATCATTGTTGGACAATGATAAGTTGGTGGGATCCAATTTCGGTAGCTGGTACCGAAAGTTGAAGATAGTCCTGGAGCATGAACGGATCCTATATGTGATAATAGATCCTGCACCTGAGGAGCCAGCTGTCAATGCACGTGGAACAATCAGAGATACTTACCAGAAGTGGCTCAGTGATCGGACACGGTGCGCTGTATCATGCTGGCTGCCATGAGCGACGAGTTCAGTTGCAGATTTGAGATGGCTCAGCCAAAGGACATGCTTCAAGAGTTGGAGGATGCCTTTGGCACACCCGATGATGTGGAGAGGCACAAGACTAGTTGTGCCATCTTCAATGCCAAAATGCGGGATGGTGCCTCTGTCACTGATCATGTATTGTACATGATCGAGCTGATGGAACGATTGAGCAAGCTCGGCTTTCCCTTGCATGAGCAGCATGGGAAAGATGCAATACTGAACTCGCTGCCCAAGTCTTATCTCCCATTCCTCACTCATTATAGAATGACAAAGCCTGAAGTAAACTACCACGGATTATTGGGATTACTTCAGAACTTTGAGAAAGATCACCAACTCCATAAGGAGTCGGTGAACTTAGTGGGAGGTTCATCTTCTGGTTCTCGACCCTTTAAGAAAGGGAAGAAGAACAAGAAGAAGAAAGTGAAGAAGGTGCAAGTTCAGGCTGGGACATCAGTGCAGAGCCAGACTAAAAAGATCAAACCCGATAAGAGTCAAGCTGAATGCTTCTTTTGCAAGAAGCGGGGGCACTGGAAGAGGAACTGTCCCCAGTACATTGCCTCCCTAGACCCGAACAGGCAGAGAAAGCAGCAAGTTGTTGCTGGGCAAGGTATTTATATGATAACTCCTTGCAATTTCTCTATTTGTGATATAACTGACTGGGTATTGGATACCGGTAGCCCTTACCATATTTGCAATTCGTTGCGGGGGTTGCAGGTCAGTAGGAGATTCGAGCAAGGCGAGAGGTTCCTGAACGTTGGAGATGAAAGACCAGTTCCAGTTCTAGCATTAGGAATCTTGAAACTTGTATTTGAATCCCATATCGTTGTTCTTAATGATTGTCATTTTTGTCTCAGTTTCTTTTTAAATGTCATTTCTGTAGGCCTTCTGGCCAAAAATGATTATGAAATTTCAATAAAGAAATAAATTTGTAATATCATTGAGAATGGTGTTACTATTTTTTGTGGACATTTGAACAATGTGTGTATATGTTATCACAACCTGTTAATGTAGTCTATTCAACTGGCAAGCACCCTAGATTAGATAGTGTGTCAGATATCTACTTATGGCACTGTAGGCTAGGTCATATAAACAAGAACAGAATAAACAAGA